>NW_005435061.1:412823-430849 GCF_000147415.1 Chlorella variabilis
CACCCGCTTCGTCGCAGTACCGCACGCATTCCCGGATGGCCTCCCGGCACTTGGAGATCTGCGAGCGAGCAAGGGGGCAGGCGCCGAGGCAGGCGAGTGGGCAGCGAAGGCGGGCAGGCAGGGAAGCGCGCACGTCACAACAGCAAGCCAAACACACGCCACACCACTACCACGCTACCACACCACCCACTACCTGGGGGCCCGCTCCCGGCAAGCTTGGCGGCAGCGGAGAAGCTGGGCAGGCGAACGCTCAGCCCAGCCAGCCCTGCAGGCGCAGCCCCACCAGCACCGCCGCCACCACCAGCACCCTCACCCCCACCCCACCCCCACCTGGTCCTTGGCACGCTTGATCTCCGCCACAGGCTTGACCTTCTCCCGCGACGCGCCCCGCCAGCCGTCGGCGGCGTACGCCTCCACCAGCGCCTGCTCGTGCCTGCGGGCAGGGAGGGAGGGAGGGCAGGGGTGGTGGGAGTGTGTTGGTGTGTGTGCTCTGGTGGTGTGTGTGGGGGAGAGGGGTGGTGTGGCGGGAGGAAAGGGTGGTGTGGCGAAAGGAGGGGGGTGGTGCGGCGGGAGGAAAGGGGTGGTGCGCTCGGGCGTGGCGGCGGCGCGTGCATGGTGAGGCGTGTGGAGGGCAGGTGCGTGAGAGGGGTGGCTGGTTGGCAGGGAGAACGAGCACCGGCGCTAGGCGCTAGGAGGCAGGCAGGCAGGCAGGCAGGCAGGTGGGCGGGCGGGCGCGGGCCGCGCGTGCCTGAGGCGCGACAGCTGGCTGCGCAGGCGGGCCAGCATGCGGTCGTAGTTGTTGCTGCGGGGGGGCAGGCGGGAGGGGGCCAGGCGTGTCTGTATTGTGTGTATGTGTGTGCTGGGTGGGTGCAGCCGGCCGGCCGCGCCCAGCCGCAGCCGCAGCTGCAGCCACAGCAGCACTGCCACACTGCCACACAGCCACACTGCCACACAGCCGCACTGCCACGCAGCCGCACAGCCCGATGCGTGCTGCGGGCGGCACCCACCGGCTCTCCAGGTTAGCCTCCCGCCGCCGCCGCCGCTTCTCCGCGTCCGCCTTGCGCTTTGCCTTGGCCTCGGCAACCGCCTTCTGAACCTCCTCCGGGCTGGGTGGCGGCGGGGGCTGCGGCGGGGCCTGCGGCGCCAGGGGCGGCTTGCCGCCTGCGTTGGGGGAGGGGGTGGGCGGGGAGGGCAGCAGGCACGGCGGGTGAGCGTGCGGGTGGAGGGACGAGACGCAGGAGGGAGGCAAGGGGGGCAGATTGCAGGCTGCGGGGCGGCGCCTGCGGCAAGCACTGGACCAACCAGCCAGCCTTTGATTTATGTTTCCCCCGTGTTTTGAATGGGGCTGAAATAGGAGTTTAGGTAGCCAGCGCGCACCTTTGTTGGGCTTGCGGGGGCGCTTGCGCCCCGGCGGCGTCGGCTCCGCCCGCCCACGCTTCCTGCCGCCGCCCCTGCCGCCGCCTCTGCCGCCCTCCCCGCCGCCGCCGCCCCTGCCTGCGCCGCCGCCGCGCTTGTCGCCGCCGCCGCCGCCGCTGCTGGCGCCGCCGCCGGCCCCAGACGCATGCTTGCCGGCGCCGGCCCCGCCGCCGCCGCCGGCGCTGCCTCCTTTGCTGCCGCCGCCGGCGCCGCCGCTCTGCTGCTGCTGCTGCTGCTTCTGCTGCTGCTGGCCGCCCTGGCTGCTGCCCTGCCGCGGCGGGTGAGTGGAGGAGGCTCCCGGCGCGCCAGAGCCGTCCTCCTCCTCCTCATCCCTGCCGCTGCCAGGCCCCCGCTCAGGCACAGGGATGTCTGCCGGCGGCTTCCCGCTGGCGCCCCTGCCCACACCCTTGCACTCCTCCTCCTCACCCTGCCTCTGCCCTTTGTTGCCGCCGCCGCTGCCGCCGGCAACGGCGGCGGCAGAGGCGGCCAGGGCGGGTGGCCGGCGGGCGGGCTGGGCTGGGCCTGCCGCCGCTGCGGCTGCTACCGGCGGCGCAGCTGCAGCAGCCGTGCCCGCTGCCACTGGCACAGCTGGGGCAGCCTCTGCTGATGGCGGCGGCAGTGGTGCGGCAGCTGCAGGGGCAGGGGCCGCCTCCTGCTGCAAGCGCTTGCCGCCGCCGCCGCCCTCCTCCTCTCCATCCTCCCGCGGCCGCTTGCGGCCGGCCTGCTCCTCCTGCGCTTGCTGCTGCGGTGGCGGTGGCGGCTGCTGCGACTGCTGCATGGCAGCGGCGGCCGCCGCCTCTGCTGGGACGGCAGGCGGCGGAGCGTTGGGGGCGGCGGCAGGTGCTGCTGCCGCTGAAGCTGCTGCCTGTGGCTGCTGCTGGGGCAGAAGCTGGGGCCTGCCTGCAAGGGTTGCTGGTGCAGCCGCCGCCTCGGCAGCGGCAGCTGGGGGCGCCTGGCGGCCATCCACATCCGTCGGCGGCGGCGGCGCCGCCGCGGAGCTGGCGCCAGCGGGCGCGGGCGGCACGCCGACTGCCCCCACCTGCCCCTGCCGCTGCTCCTGCTGCTGGTCCCGCTGCTGGTCCCGCTGCTGGTCCTGTTGGTCCCGCATGTGTGGGGCCACAGGCTGCAGCGGGACCACGGGCGCCTGCCCCGGCTGCGGCCCGCCGCCCCCTGCCAGGGCGGCCGCCACCGCCACCGCATCCCGCTCCCCACCCTGCTCCCCCTCGGACTCCCGCTCATCGCTGTACTGCCCATCGTACTCGTAGCCAGCCCCCTCGGAAGCCCCTCCCTCCTCCCCCTCGCTGCCCCGCAAGGGGGGCAGCGGCAGGGGCTGCGCCGCGGCGACCTGGAGGCATGGGTGGGGGGGTGGCAGCCGGGCGGGAGGGTCAGGCAGGGCTAAGCTCAGGCCAGTTCAGGCCCGCTTGGTGCCACCTTGCAGCCACACCTCTGCCGCCCCGATGACCACCACCGTTATGGCAAAGCAAGCCCAGCCTCCACACACACACAGGCACCCACACCCCCACACACAACACAACACAACACGACACAACACAACACAACACAACACACACACACCCCACCTCTGCCGCCCCGATCCCCAGCTCCTGCGCTTCGCTCGTCAGCCGCTGCTCCGCCTGCTCCAGCTCGCGCAGCTGGCGCTGCAGCTCCGCCAGCCGCTGCTCCTCCTCGTGCTTCTGCGACACAGGGAGGGGCAGGGGCGGTCGGGGGCGGGAGGGGAAGGCAAACGGCTGGGTGGCTGGCTGGGTGGCGGGCGGGCTGGTCGGCGAGAACATGGGGGGTTGCAGGGTGTGTGTGTGGCGCCACAGAGAGCAGCATTGAGGGTTGCCCGAGGCGGCGGCGGCAGACCCTTCCCAGACCGGAGCAGCCCATCCCCACCTGCTGCTTTATGGCCAGGCATCCTTTCTTCAGGCCAGGGTTCTGACACGTGCGGCACTTGCCACACTTCTTGCGCTGCCCCGGCGGCGTGCCGCCGCTCAGCCAGGCCGCCGCCGCCGCAGCCGCAGCGGCAGCGGCCTCTGGGCTGAGGCCGAAGCTCTCCAGGCCGCTCATCGCCGCGGCAGCCGCAGCAGCGGCTGCCGTTGCTGCCGCAGTGGGTGCGGAGTCGGGAGCGGCGGCATCGCCGCCGCCACCTGCTGGTGCTCGTGCTGCGGTGCCCTCTGGGAGCGGCATGGGCGGGAAGGAGAGCGGTGGCAGCTGCAGCTGGAAGCCGGCGGGAAGCTGCAGCTCCGGCAGCTGCAGGCCGGGCAGCAGCGGCAGGCTGCCCGGCAGTGCCTCGCCGGCAGCGGCCTCGCCGCCGCCGCCGCCCTCGCCCCCCTGCTGCTGCTGCTGCTGCTGCTGCTGCGCGGCGGCGATCGCCGCAGCATAGGCTGCGGCATAGGCTGCGGCGGAGGGCCCGCCGGAGCGATTGTGGCGGGCTTCACGGGCTGCTGCCGCCTTGGAAGGGAAGTAATCGTCGTCTCCGGAGTCCTCCTCTCCCGGCAGCCTCCTGCGGGCCGGCTTGTGGCGGCGCGGCCGCCGCCCCTCCCCGCTGCCGCCGCCCTCGCCCTCCTCTCCCAGCTGCTGCCCGGAGCCGGGCGTGCCGTCGCCGGGGCCGCCCTCCCCCTCCTCGCCGCCAGCCAGCGGGCTGCCCGGCGTGCCGAGGCCCGCGGCCGAGGCCCGCGGCAGCCGCAGCGGCGGCAGCGGCAGCGGCGGCAGCGGCGGCAGCGGCAGCAGCGGCAGCGGCAGCGGCGGCAGGCCGCCGCCGCCGGCCGCGGCCGCCGCCATCGTCGCCGCAAACATGGCCGCAATTTCCGCCGGTACGCCCGGGATGAGGGAGGCCCCTCCTCCTCCGCCGCCGCGCTTTCCTCCACTGACGCCGCTGCGCCCGGCAGACTTGGGGTTGGGCGCTGCCGCCGTGGCAAAGCCCAACGCTTCCGCCACCTTGACCATCGACTTGAAGCGCTTTCCTCCTGGGCTGTAGTAATACGCGTCGATGCCGCCTGCAGGGGCGTGCGGCGGCGGCGGTTGTGGTTGGGGTGGTGGGCGGCGTGGGGTGCAGGGGAGGCAGCAGGCTGCTGGTGGACGTGTGTGGTGCAGGGGGTGCACGCTCATGGGTGGCGAGAAGAGGGAGGCGCGGGCAGCAGCACCGGCAGAGGGGCAGGCATTTGAAGTGTGGATCAAACAACTGTTGTGAAAGGGAGCCCCGCCGTCACACCCAGCATGCAGGCTCCACCCTCCAGCCCACCTGCAGAGGCGCCGTTCTGGCGGATGGCGGCCTTGACTGACCATCCAAAGGGCAGCGCGTGCCCCATGTCGCTGCAGCAGCAGGCGGCAGGGGGGGCACGGGCGCCAGCTGGAGCAGAGGGTGGGGCGGCGCACCAGCGAGGGCACAGGCAGGCGCCCCGCCAGCCTTGCACCGCTCCACAGTACCCCTGCTGACTGTACTGCACATGGTACTGCTGGCAGTACCGCACCTGATGTACTTCACCAGGCGGTCCATCAGCGCCTGCTCCACCTCCTCTACAGTCTTGCCTCGCAGCGACTGCAGGTGGAAAGGATGAGGCATGGCAGGTGACAGGTCGCATGTTGGAAGGTCAATAGGGCAGGCCAAGTGCGCGCCGCAGCATAGAAACCATCGCGTCCCGATACCGAGGCAGGCAGACAGGCAGGCAGGCAGGCAGGTAGCCCCCGGCTGCCACCTACCCCGGTGGTTGGCTTGACTTGCTTCGAGCCGCTGCCAGGCGCCGCGGGCACCGCGCCGCTGCCGGGCGTGGCGCCAAGGCCCTCGCTCCCAATGCCAGGCGCGTCTCCGGAGGCCACAGAGGCCGGCCGGGCAGCTGCGGCGGCCGCCGGCGGCGTCACGCCAAACGCCGCCACCACGGCCGCGGGCGGGCCGCCGGTGTGCACAAACCCCGGGCGCTCGCTAAGCTTGGGCTGGCTGGGGGCTGCCGGCGGCGCTGCGGACGGCTGCTCGCCCGCCTGCTCGCCCTGCTGCGGCGCCGCAGCAGCCGAGGGCGCCTGAGACTGCTCTTTCTTCCTCGGCCGCTTCCTTTCCATCTCGTAATCCTCATCCGACTCATCCTGCCCCTCCTCCTCCTCCTCCTCCTCCTCCTCTTCTTGTTCTTCCAATTCAGAGCCTGAGCGCTCATCCTCCGATGCCTGGCCCGACCCCGAGCCCTGCCCCTCCGCCGCCGCAGCCTGCGCGCCGCCGCCGGCCTCCTCCGCGCCGCCGCCGGCAGGCTGGCTGGCGGCCGTGGGGGGCGCGCGGTGCTTGGGGGGCGGGCGCGGGCGAGGCCGGGGCTTGCCCAGGATGGAAAGGAGCATGTTGGCATTGGCGTCGGTCAGGCCTGAAAGGAGGGCACAGGCAAGGTGGTTCAGTGTGCGTTGGGAGCAGAGCAGGGTGGAGCAGAGGCGGCCGGGCAGCCGCCAGGTGGCCGCGCCACACGAGCAGGGCATGCCAGGGGCAGGGCGTAGGGCAGGGCAGGCTTGCAGGGCATTCATGGGACATCTGGGGTTCAGCTGGCAAGTGCAGGCAGGGCACAGGCAGGACAGAGGCTGTGCAACGCAGGCACGGCAGGCAGCGGCGGCGGCAGCACACCCGTGGGGCTGCAGGGCTCTTTCACTTCCTCCTCTTCTCCATCGCCCGCCTTGCCCTGCCCCTCGCCCTCGCCATGCGCGCCGTCCGCCTCACCGCCGCCGGTCTCTTTGCCTCCCTCCTTGCCTCCCTTCTTCCCCCTGCCGCCGCCCCTGCCGCCGCGCCCGCCGCGCCCGCCGCGCCCGCGCCCGCGTCCGCGGCCCCTGCCCCTGCCCCTGCCGCCGCCGCCGTCGCCGCCGCCGCCCTCCTCCTCCTCGCCGCTGCCGCCGCCGTCGCCCGCCGTGGCAGAGGGCGGGCGGGGCACTTTAGAGCCGGCCTTGACAGAGGCATGCACAAAGTCCTCGTCACTCGTGTCTTCCTCCTCTTCGGCATCTGCCGCCGCCGCATCGGCCGCCGCCTTGGCCGCCGCCGCCGCCGACATGAGCGCGGCGGTGCAGGCCGCGCACAGCGGCGCGCGGCGCTTCTCGGGCCGCAGCGAGACGTGCACGCCGTCGCCTGCCGCCGCCGTTGCTGCTGCTGCGGGCGCTGAGGCTGTTGCCGAAGCTGGTGCGGCGGGTGGAGCAGCAGCCTTGCCATCGCCCACGCTGCCGCCGTCGGCACCACCACCACCACCACCACCACCATCACCGGCGGCGGGCTTTGCTCCAGGCGGGTCCAAGCCGAGGTCTAGAGCCACGGCGTCCTGCTGCAGGCCGCAGGCGCCGCCCTCGCAGGCCTTGCAGGGCACCGGCGGCAGCAGCAGGCCCTCCTCCACCGCCGCCGCCACCGCCGCCTCGGCCTCCTCCAGCTCCCGCTGCCGCCGCTCGACAAGCTCCCGCTCAGCCGCTGCCAGGTAGGCCTCGGCGGCGTGGTTGTTGTAGTGGCTGCGGGGGTGGGGGCAGGGACGGGGCGGGGTGGGGGTGGGTCAATGCAGCAAGCACGGCGGGATGCGGTACTGCCCTTGCCGCTTGTCATCAAGGACACATCACCCATCCAGCTGGGAGGAAAGCATCGAGTGCGTTCCTTGATGTCGAGGGGCCACCCACACGCATGCATGGGATTCACAGGCTCGTAATAGAGTGTGTGCGCCAGCACATCCTATCCTAGGCTCGCAGCGCCCTCCCAGCCGCCCACCTGAGCCACTGCGGGTGCTGGGTGGCCATCATGTGCATGGCCATAAGGACCGCTGGGTCGCGCACGTTGCGGCTCATCAGGCACAGCCAGCCGTCGTAGCTGCAGGCAGGGAGAGCCAGGGAGCGGGCAGTGAGAACAGAGAGCGGGCAGTGAGAACAGAGAGCGGGCAGTGAGAACAGAGAGCGGGCGTGTGTGTTGAGCTTGGCGGTGAGGTGTGAAGGCAGGTGGGCAGGCGGCGGCAGCGCGCTGCACACAGGCGGGCCCCCCGGCCCATTCGGCCTCACGTGTCGTCGCCGCCGTCTGCCGCGGGCATGGCCAGCAGCAGCTCTGCCACGTCGCCCATCACCCAGGGACCACCCGGGTCTGCAGGGGATGGGGCGGGGGAGCAGGGCGGGCAGGGCGTGGCAACGACGGACGCGGCGCTGTGGCCCTAGGCACGCACACAAAGCTACCCACACATACACAGCTACACACACGCGCACACACAGCATCCCCACCATGCCCTGCCTCCCCCTCTCCCTCACACACAGGCCACCTCCCCCTCTCGCCCGCACCCCACATCCGGCCGTCCTGCCCGCACCACCACCAGCACCAGCACACCACCACCACCACCACAACAACAACAACAACCACAACCACACCACACACAGCACAGCACAATACAGCACAGCACAGCACAGCACAGCACAGCACAGCACAGCACAGCACAGCACAGCACAGCACCACCACCACCTCCCCCCCTCACCTGCATCCAGCACCGGGTCGTCCTGCCACTTCTCCGAGGGGGTCCAAGTGTTCCAGCCGCGTGGCCGCTTGATCTTGGGCGCGGGCGGCGCCTTGGGCTCTCGCGCAGGCTTGTCGCCTGCAGCGGCACAGAGGGCAGCCGGCAGGAAGCTGGGTTGGAGCCGGCGGCGCCGAGGGGCGGCGTGGTGGGGCGGCGGGAGCAGGGAGGGCGCGGGGAGCAGCGGCAAGGGGAGGCAAGGGGAGGCTGGCAAGGGAGGCCGGGCAGCTGGGTGCGGCACGTGCACACCCAGGGCCCGCGGGTGCCGCGTGCTCTGCTGCGGCTTGCTGGGCAGAGTCTGCCCCGGGGCCCTCCCTCCCAGAGCCCACCAGGGCCGCCCGGAACCCTAAACAAATCGGTGCCTGTCGCCCCACCTGCGGCCGAGGGGTCTTTGGGCGGCCGCGGCTGCTTGGGCGGGCGCGGGCGGTCGGGGTCGAGCGGCCGCCGCGCGGCGCGGGGCTTGGGCGCCGCCCCTGGGTCCAGCCCCATCCCGCGAGCCACCTGCGGAGAGGGGAGGCGCGGCCGGCGGCGCAGGGAGGGGCACGTGACAAGCGCGTGGAGGGAGTGCGAGAGGGGCATCGGCAGGGGCAGGCAGCGAGGAGGCAGGAGCGCGCAACGCCCTCGGCGGCGCGCCGGCCTCGCCGCGCCCGGCGCCTCCCCAATCGCCGCCCCGCGCCCCGCGTGCCCCGTGCCGCTCCTGGGCACCGGCCATTCAGCCACCCAGCCGCGCCTGCCCCGCTCGCTCACCGCCACTTTGGAGCGGAAGGTCTCTCCGTGTGGGGCTGTGAACCATGTATCCATAGAGCCAGCCCTGGACCCAAAGTCACGAATGTTAGCCCGGCACTTCCACGCCCCATCCAGCCGCCCCCCCAGACTCTCGATGTACTCCCGCAGCTTGGACAGCTGCTCATGCTCGATGGATTGCTGCAGGGGAGGGGGCAGGGCGAGGGGGGCGGGCGGCGGGGGCGCTGGGGTGGGTGTTCGCCGACGCGGCGGCGTCGGCCGCAGCGCGGCGGCACCGGCCCGGTCGGCTGCGCGTTGTTGCGCGCCCCAGGGCGCGCGGGCGGCGCCCCAGGGCGGTGGGCTGCAAGCGGGGCAGGTGGGTGGCCATGATGCAGCAGAAAGGGGCGGCGGCGCGCACCACAGTCGCCATCTCGCCCTCCTGCAGCCTCCCCCTGCCTCTCCCCAACGGCTGAGCTCTCCCTCCCGGCTCCCGCTGACTGCACTACGCCCACGACTGCATAGGAGGAGGTGCGTGGGGGTGTCAGGGCGGCGGTGCGCGACGGCGCAGGCGGCTGTTTGGGGCCAGGGGCAGCCTGCGCGCGACCACGCGGCGGCCTGACTGCGCCCGAAGCCCTTGCGGGCCAGACAGAATCACGCAGGGGCGCGGAATAGGTGGAGACAGCAGGAGCTGCAGTCGCGGCGGCGGCACCCTGCCGCCGGCAGCGATGCAGCGGCTTGGGGCTCCTACGCACCTGCGGCAGCCTCTTGGCAGCCCCGGCTGCTGACCCCCCGTGCCACTGCGCCTGCAGCGGGCCTCACAGGGTGAAAATGGCGAAGAGGACGGTCGGCAACCTCACTCGAGACGCAGCTAACTGGTGCAAACGACAGATGCTGGATCCCTTAGAACAAGCGCCAATGTTCCCGCTCCGTTCGGCGGGCGGGCGCCCATCCCAACTCCCTTCCTCTCAGCCAGGAGCAGCACCACTCGTCCTCCGCCCTCCCTCGTGAGTTGCAGGGGGCCTGTCAATGTAGGAGCAGTTCAGATGGCCCAATCGAAGCAGGATGGCCCATCGCACAAGGCTCAGGGGCCCGCCGCCTCTGCCGCAGAGGCGGGAGCCGGAACCGCTGCCGCGCTCCGCCGCCGCAGAGACACGGCACAGCAAGCTCATTGCCGCAGCTACAGCAGCCACAGGAAGCCGCACGCCGCGCCGATGCAGAGGCCCAGGATGAGCGCCAGCACCATCAGGTTGCCGGCCTGCTCCCTCTGGCTGGCCGCCACTCCCGCGGGCCCCTCGATCATGGCACAGGCTGTGAGGTAGCCGTTGGTGGCGCCCAGCAGGCATGTGAGTGCGCCGATGATGAGCGGCGCCAGCGCTGTGGAGCTGTGCGTCACGGCCGCCAGGTGGAAAGCGGGGATGAAGAGGACCCGCGCCAGCACGGCGCCCAGGATGGCGCCCTTGCGCCTGCAGCGGGCAGGCAGGCGGCATCGGCGCGCGGCATCGGGCGGCGGTTGAGAGGGCGCGCATGGAGCGCAGCGGGCAGGCAAGCGGGAATGGGTGCGGCAGGCGGGGAGGATGTTTCCGCGGCCGCGGGCGCAGCCTGACGCAGCGGCCGCCAGCGCCGATGGCCCTGCCAGGCCCGGCCGAACAGCAGACCTCCCCCAGCCCCAGGCCCAGCACCCCCCGCACCGCACCGCAGCCGCAGCGAGTCCGCTCCCGTCGCTGCCTTGCCCGCCATGTCAGCAATGTTGAAGGCTGTGATGAGCCACACAGGGTACCAGCTGCCCAGCTCAGCAGAGTGCACATCCTCTGCCAGCACACCCGGAAAGATGGACAGCGTCACGCTGTGGCAGCGCGCAGGGGCGCAGGGGCGGCGAGCACGTGAGCGGGGGTCGCTTGCACGCGGCCGGCGAGCAGGCAGGCGTGGCGTGGCGGCTGCGCGGCATGACTAAGCTAGTCGGAGCTGGAGCTGGGGGTAGCAAGGGCAGCGCCGCCAGCCATGTTGGAACACAGGGATAGATAGTCACAAACACACACACACACACACAGCGCACTACGCACTCACACACACCCACTCACACATAGATGAGCATGGTGGACGCCGCCAGCTGCCACACCAGCGGCAGTACAGCCCAGCTGGAGGGCGTACCGCCCGCGCCCCCGCCGCCCGCAGGGGCCGCCAGCTGGCGCGCTGCGTGCAGCGGCCCGCCGCCGCCGGCCAGGCTGCCGCTGCTGCTGGAGGCGCCGTGCCGGCCCTGCAGCAGTGCCCGGCCTGGGGACTGCTGCTCCTCTGGCCGCAGCGCCTCGCCCTCCCCACCTGCCCCCCCTTGCAAGTAGGGCGGCATGCCATCCTCATACGAAAGCTCCAGATCCAGGCTGGGGCGGCGTCGCACGGGCCTGCCCGCCGCCAGCGCCACCGCCGCTGGGTCCCCCTCGGCGGCAGCCAGCTTCCAGGCGGCGGCCTCCGCGCCGGTACCGCTGCCGCCACCAGCGGCGCCGCCGCTCAGGATGACCGCCTCCTCCTGCAGCGCTTCCTCCAGGGCCGCGTGCCGGTACTGCCGCAGCGAGGGCAGGCGGGGCAGCACGTAGGCATAGACTGCGGTACACGCGGCGCACACCATGGCGGCAATACAGAAGTACAGGTTGGCGCTGCGCTGCAGCCCCTGCTCCGTGTCGGGGAGCGTGGCTTTGGTGGCCACACGCAGCAGGGACACCACCACCCCTGCAGAAAGCGGCGGGAGCAGGGAGGGAGTGGGTGGGCGGCGCAAGCGTTTAAGGTGGCAGCAGTTAAGAGGAGGTGGGCGGCTGCCCGGCTGGGCAGCACACCGGCGCGATAGGCTGGCAGCTGGTTCAAAGTACTGCAGCCGCCAGGCAGCATGGCGCGGCCCACCTGAGGCGGCTGTGCCCGCCACTAGGGCTTGCGTGTAGCGCGGCGGCAGCAGTGCCACCTGCCCAAACAGCGCGCCCTGGGCCAGCCCGTCGCACACCCCACACAGCGCCACCAGCAGCAGGGTGGCTGTCAGCGTGGCGGTGGATCCAGGGGCCAGGTCGATCTGAGCTCGGCAGGCGGAGGGGAGGCACGCAAGGGACCGCGCACAGCAGCACGCTCAGCGCACTGACGCCCGCAAGGAAGGCAGCGCCAAATGGCGGTGAGTCAGCGAACGCGTGCGAGCGCTGGTACAGGCAGTATACTGTGCGGTCCTGCTCACCAGCGGGACCGCAGATACCGCCAGCGTGAATCCCAGCAGGCCTCCCATGATGCGCAGCCGCGGCCGCATGTGTGCATGGTAGTGCACCATGGCGGCTATCACGACCAAGTTGGCGGGAAGGTAGCTGACGGTCAGCAGGCGGTCGGTGTGCTTGCCCTGCGGTAGCGGCAACGCACATGGAGGTTGGTCCATGGGGCAGGCGGCGTGCCCGATGGCATTGCCTCGCCGGATGAAGTGCTGGGAAGCGCGCAGGGAGAGGAGAGGGATGCTAGGGATGGAGCTCACCGGGTACCGCGCCTCCCAGTAGTCGGCGGCTGTGATGACGGCATTCCAGGGGAACAGCGTGCCCGCCCCCAGCAGCACGAAGCACCAGTAGGCCGGGTCCGCGGCAGTGCTTCGTGCTGCCATTCGGGCCCGGCGCCCCACGGCGTCGGGCGGCTGCGTCGGGCGAGCGGCGTCGGGCGAGCGGCCGGCTAGTGCTGGGAGGGGGCAGGCCTCAAGCGCGCTGGGTGGCTGGAGCGATCTCAATCGAAACGCATGATGTCTGCCAGTAGGAGCAGGGCACCAGGGCAATCGAATAGAAATGTATGGCTGTGTCTCGAGCAGGAGGCCGCTTGCAGGGTCCTCAGAGGCGTGTGCAGTATTTCGGACGCTCCACAAAGCGTTTTCTTCGAGCGCTTGGGCCCACTACTGGTTGTACACTTGTACCTTGTGCCTGCGGTGCACACCAGGCGAGACCAGGCTGCTGACCCGCATATGACGATTGCCCAGGGGTCACTCCAAGCATCTGGCAGCGACTGGCCCAGTGGTGCAGACGGAAGCAGCCGTCGGCGAGGTGCGCCAGCCTTGCGACCAGGTGCGCTTTCAGCTGCAGTTCGAGCTTCAGCGGTCTGCAGTTCTTGATCCGGGCCCGGTGCTGGCCTCGATGGTGCCGCGCTCGGGCATTATCACTGAGCGCCACCGGCGCTGATGGTGTCTTGGCTCGCCTGCACTCGTGCATTTAGCATCGCATGCTGCTGGATGTGCGCCGCCGGGACGGCCGCCGTCCAGGCGCCCGCCCTCCCGCCAACCTGCCCACCATATGCGCCTGCAGAGTTCGCTAGGAGCCGCCTCACTCCGCCTGCCATGGCCAAGCTGTGGATTGGCAACCTGGTGAGCTCGCAGAGTGACTGCCAGCATGCAGCTGACAGGGCGGCTCAGCGCTGCACAGCCGTGTGGCCTGCCGACGGCGCCGTCTCAGCCGCCGTATGCCCACCGCGCGCCTCTGTGTGCTGCCGCAGCCTCCGGGCATCCCTGACCGCGATGTGGAGGACGTGTTTGCCAAGTTCGGGCGCCTGAGGTCCTGCTGGGTGGCGCGCAAGCCGCCGGGGTTTGGCTTTGGTGAGCCCCCGCCGCAGGCTGCCGTTGTTGGGTCCGCTGCAGAGTTGCGGGGTGCTGCATCTCGAGGCTCCGGTTGGCAGAGGAGCAGGGGCCAGAGCCAGGCCGGCCGCTGACGCCTGCCCCCCCTCCCGCCGCGCGCCGCCGGCGTCAGACCCAGCGCCGCCGCCGCCGCCGCCGCCACCATGACACGGCGGCACCCCTCGCCCTCCGCCTCGCCTCGCCACCAAGCGCCTCCCTCGCCTCCACCACACCACCGCCGCATCTCCACCCACCGTCTCGCCCCCCCCAGCTCCCCGCCGCCGCATCTCGCCTCACCTCAGCGTCCTCCTCGCCGCCACCTCACCTCGCCTCGCCACCGCCCGCCAATCCTCTTGCCCGCCTCCTCCACCTCGCCGCCGCCCCGCCACTCGCCTCCCGCCCTCGCCCCACCATCGCCCGCGCCGTCCCCTGCCCGCGCCGCCGGCTCACACCGCCCCCACCTTTGGTGCGAGGAGGCAAGGGCCAGCCATGCAGCCCTGGGTCCCTCTGCCGGGGCGCTCAGCCTCCCGGCAAGCAGCACACCTTCCAAGCCTTCCCACCAACCCTCCCTTGCCCTGCGCCCCAGCCTGCCCCGAAAGCCGCTCAAGGCCACGTCAGCTCTCTACCAGCCCCTCCTTACCATGCTGCCCTGCCCTGCTCTGCCCCTGCCGCGCAGTGGAATATGAGGACAGGCGGGATGCGGAGGATGCGGTGCGCGGCACCGACGGCAAGAACGGGTGGCGGGTGGAGTTTGCGCGCGCCGCCGGGCCCAAGGGCGGCGGCGGCGGCGGCGGCGGCGGCGGCGGCTTCCAGGTGCGCTCCCCTCCCTGCTCGCCAGCTCCGCCAGCCCCGCAGTTGTGCCAGCCAGCGCGGGGCCTGCTGCTGCGGTAGATTTACTGCTGCTGCTCACGTCAGGTGGCAGGTGGGGGGGAGCGGTGAAAGCGGTCCCCCTTGCCTGAATTGCCTGGAGTGCTGCCTCTCTCTGCATACCAGCTTCTCATGTGTTTGTCGCATCACGCATGGCTGGCTGTGCTGCAGGAGCGGTTTGGCGGCGGCGGCGGCCGCGGCCGCTCCCCCTCCCCGCGCCGCCGCTCGGCCAGCCCTCCCCGCCGCCGGCGCAGCCCCAGCTACGAGCGCCCCAAGCGCAGCCCCAGCCCGCCCCCGCGCCGCCGCGCCAGCCGCAGCCGCAGCAGGGATCGGCGGCCGCGGCGCAGCCCCAGCCCGCCCCCGCGCCGCCGCAGCCCGCCTCCCCGCCGCAGCGTGTCGCCTCCCCCGCGCCGCAGGCGCAGCCCCTCGCCTCCTCCCCGCCGCCAGCGCAGCGTGTCGCCTCCTCCCCGCCGCAGGCGCAGCCCCTCGCCTCCTCCCCGCCGCCAGCGCAGCGTGTCGCCTCCTCCCCGCCGCAGCGTGTCGCCGCCGCCGCGCCGCAGCGTCAGCGACAGCCCGCCGCCCCGTGGGCGCAGCCCCCCTCGGGAGCGCAGCCTGACGCGCTCCCGCAGCCCTGTGGGGCGCGGCAGGAGCCCTATGGACGACTGAGCTCCGGCTGGGGCGCCAGAGGGCGGCAGCACCAGCCGTGGTGCGCCGTCGCGGGCAGTGCGCCTGCCTGCCTGCCTGCAACCGTCTGCCTGTAGAGACCTGCATTCGCCACACCTGTTCCAAGAGCAGCGCGTCCCATGCCTTATGTGTAACCCAAAGCATAGCACCAATAGGTAGCAGCATGGGCTGGTCAGGAGCAGGGGAGCCCTGGCAGTGTGGGTGTGGGCCCCTTGCGCGCTCCGCAGCAGGCGCAGCAGAGCTGCCCCCGCTCGTCATCCCCGCCACAACACTGCCTGCCAGCCGCATCCCATCGATCCCAACTCCTTCAATTTACGCCAGTCGTCTAACGACGAGGTCGCAGGCATGAAGTACGTCACCTTGGGCAGCAGCAAGGACCTGCGGGTCTCAGTCGTGTGCCTGGTGCGTGGCCCAAACGCGATGGCTGCGGCCGTCCACCCCACGCCGCTGCCCTAGCAGCACCCACCCCCGCCTGCCGCCGCTCCCGCCAGTGCGCCACCCCGCCGCCTTGCACGCCCCTTTGCCGAGGCCGCCAGCCGCGCCGGCCTCCCTGGCTGCAAGCTTCTGCTTACCAGGGCATTCCCATCGTCCAGCACACACCATGGGGCACGTGCACCTAGTGCCGCCGCCGCCGCCGCCGCCCCGCTGTTGCCGCTGTGCCACCTCGCTCTCGGTGCCCGATTGTTACCACACATGCGTACCTTCCCTGCAGGGCACGATGACGTTTGGGGAGCAGAACAGCGAGGAGGAGGCGTGGGAGCAGCTGGACTATGCCGTCGGGCAGGGGGTCAACTTTATTGACACCGGTGGGTGCTGCGGGAGGAGGGAGGGGTGTAGTGCTAGCAGCCCCCTGGTGTAGCTGCCCGTTGCCTCTCCCTCAGCCACAACCGCACTCGCTGCACCCAGCTGCTCACCACCTGCCTCCCTGCCCTATTCTTTCTTTTACTTTCCTTTAAAAAACCACTCCTGTGGTAGTAACCTGCTGCTGCCCGCCTTCCACCCCCCGCAGCGGAGCTGTACCCGGTGCCGCCGTCCCCCGAGACGTGCGGCCGCACCGAGGAGATCGTCGGGCGGTGGATGGCGGCGCGGGGCTGCCGCGACAAGGTTTTGCTGGCCACCAAGGTCATGGGCGGCTCCAAGGTGCGGCGGCGCGGGGCGGGTGTGGGTGTGGGTAGGGAGAGGGCTGTCGAGTTGCTGGCGGGCGGGCGGGGTGGCGCGAGGCGTTTGCACGGCTGTGTTTGGTGGGGGCAGGGCGGCGCTGGCCACTAGAGTCATGGGAGCTCCAAGGCTGGGTGCGGGTTGTGGTGCTGCCTGTGGGGCGCTGTAAGTGATGTGGTGTGCACCCCCACCCTGGCCTCCCGCGAGCGCCACCCTCCTCTATGCCTGCCCACGCTCGCCAGCCCCCGCCTCCACAGCAGCGTGCTCCCCCTAGTGCCGCGCCCCCTCCCCTCGCCCGCCCGCCGCAGGACGGCCGCACCTTTGTGCCCGCCAACCGCACTTCGCCGGCCGCGGATGTGGCCGACGCCCCCGCGCCGCGCCTGGAGCCCGCCCAGATTGTTGCCGCTGTGGAGGGGTCGCTGCGCCGCCTGCAGACGCACTATGTGGACCTCCTGCAGCTGCACTGGTGGGTGGCTGGGCTGGGCTGGGCTGGGCGTGGGTTTTCGAAGCGGCCACCGGAACGGGCTGCCGCTATGGGGGCAGCAGCTTCCCTGTCCCTGCTCTTGCGCGGTCCTGCCCCGCTCCCCGTGCCCCGTTCCCCAACCCGTGATGCCCTGCCCTGCTCTGCCCATGCTCCTGCCCCTACCCTGGCCTGTGCCGCCCGCAGGCCCGACCGCTACGTCCCGCTGTGGGGCAAGAACCAGTACCACGCATCCCAGCGGTACGACCCGGTACCGTTCGAGGAGCAGGTGGCGGCCGTGGGGAAGCTGATCCAGGAGGGCAAGGTGGGGTGGCGCTGCAGCGCCGGCGCTGGGGCTGGGCTGGCAAGGGCAGGCGGGGCAGGGTGGGCGGGGGTGCCTCGTGCCTGCATGGCCTGTATCGGGCCACACCACACACTTCAACCCCTCAGCACCACAACACAAAAACACAGCCAGCGCACCGCCGTCGCCAGCAGCCCACCCCCTCGCACCCGCTCCGCCACCAACCCCCCACAACCCCCACACACAGGTGCGCCACTGGGGCCTCTCCAACGAGACCGCCTACGGCGTGTGCCGCATGTGCGAGGCGGCGACGCGGCTGGGGGTGCCGCCCCCCATCTCCATACAGAACGACTTCAGGTGGGCAAGGCAGTGTGCATGTACGCACGTGCCGGGTGTGTATCAAGCACCTACGGCGCCACGTTTATGTACCTGCCAGCGTGCTCATCTGTGGGTGTCTGTCTGTCGGTAGCCGCGGTGGCGGCATGTGCATGCAGGGCAGCCCCTTCCGGTACCGGCGCTGTGCAGGTGCC
This sequence comes from Chlorella variabilis, assembly GCF_000147415.1. NCBI lineage: Eukaryota > Viridiplantae > Chlorophyta > Trebouxiophyceae > Chlorellales > Chlorellaceae > Chlorella > Chlorella variabilis. The sequence goes on from NW_005435061.1 coordinate 430,057, forward strand.
GGATGCTCACGGCCCGGGCGTCCTCATGCTGCTGCCGCCGCCGCCCGCCCCTCTCCCTCGCCCCGCGCAGCCTGCTGGACCGCCGTTTCGAGTCGCAGCTGGCGGAGGCGTGCGCTCCCCACCACCACAACATCGGCCTGCTGCCATACGGCCCCCTGGCGGGGGGGACCCTCACAGACAAGTACTTTGCGGGCGGCAGCGGGCCGGGGCCCAACTCACGGCACGTCAAGGCGAGTCCCACCCACCGCTGGCGCCGCTGCCGAGCACCCCAGCGCCGCTCCTCGTGTCCTCGCTGCCTCTCTGCGCAGCTTGCGCTGAACCGTTCACACACACACACACACACACACACTCTATTTTCCTGCCCCCGCTGCAGTTCCCGGGCTTCCAGCCGCGCTACCACTCCGCCGCCTCCATGGCCGCGGCCGCAGAGTATGCGGCGGTGGCGAAGGGCGCGGGGCTGACTCTGGCGCAGCTGGCGCTGGCGTGGTGTGCGTCGCGCTGGTGAGGGCGGGGCCGCGGGTGGCGGCTGCGCTGTGCTGGGCCCATTCCATCCATCCGGCATCCGTCCGAGATGGGTCCAGGGTATCCAGGGTATCCAGGGTATTCTTCTTTTTCACTCTACCCCATCAAGATGTCTAGTTCGAGTATATGCTGTCTACAGCACGAGGGGAAAAACTGCCCCGCCTGGGGTGCCCGTGCCAGCAGTGCCTGCGCGTCGTCTGGCCCACCCGCCCCCCGCAGCCAACACCCTCGCCGGGTGACACATGTTACCCTGCAACAGCGCCGCGCCCCT
>NW_005435061.1:430899-438684 GCF_000147415.1 Chlorella variabilis
TGCCCCCTCCTCCCCCTCTCCCCCCCGGCCTCCCCGCAGGTATGTCGCCTCCACCATCATCGGCGCCACCACCCTGCAGCAGCTCCAGGAAAACATCGCCGCCTTTGAGGTGGAGCTGGATGCGGCCACGCTGGCGGCGGTGGACGCCGTGCACCTGCGCCACCGCAACCCAAACGTCACCGACTGACTTGATGCCGGGAGCGCCCCCTCGGCTGACCGGCCGATGCCTGGCGGGCGGCAGCGCCCGGCGCTGCGCCGGACCGCCGGCCACCTGCACCGCCGCAGCCCTAACGCAGCTTCCTGACATGGATTCTCTCGACGCGTGCTGGTGACGGAGCATTGCGCACTGCGCGGTTTAAACCAAATTTGCTGGCCAGGCACCTGCACAGCCCCAAACAGCCCCGCCTGGTCTTGAGAGGTAGCGGCCTCTGGCAGGCTGGCTGTGGCAGCCGGGGGCGTACCCCACCGCCACCCCAGCGAATACCTGCTCCGAGGTGGCGTCTGACAGCTATGCCACAGCACTGCAGCATGTTCCCATTCCAACACCAATTGAATCCTGCCTCATTTCATGTTGCGGTACTTAGATGTAAGGCCATACTGGAAAAAATGAAGAATAAAGGGGATCGGCGCAGGCCGCCCTGCTGTCGCCAGCCGTGCAATTCGCTCACGGGCGGCCCTCGGCCCCGGGCAGCGGCCCGCCTGCGGCCCTGCCGGCGCCGCCGCCCCCACTGCCGCTGCCAGTACCGCTGTCGCCGCCGGCGCTGCCGCCGCCGGTGCCGCCGCCGCCGCCGCCGCGCAGCATCTCGCGGAGGGCCACGTACCGCACAAATGCGCGGTACATGTCGGGATTGAGGTCAGCCGTCTCGGGCAGGCTGGGCTTGCGCCCGTGCGTGGCCTCATACGCCGCCATCCACCCAGCCACCTGCTGCCGCAGGCGGGACAGCTCTATCACCGCCGCCTCCCGCGCCAGCTCCTCACTGAGCTGCGGGGTGGAGGGAGGCTGGCCCGGGTGGTCACCGCCGCCGCGCGCGAGCCGCTCCCGCGCCCGCCGCCGCCGCTGGGCGGCCGCCATGTTGGCTCGCACCTCGGGGCTGCACCGCCGCCCGGCGTGGCTGCGGGACATGCGGTACCGCACATCCAGGCCCCAGGCGCGGCGCGAGGCCGCCGCAGACATCTTCTGCCGCACCTCCGGGCTGCAGCGGCGGCAGGCTCAGGGTGAGACATCATGTCTGTGCGATCATGCACGGGTGGGTGGAGGGGTGGCAGGCGAGGCGTGCAGCCGCACCAGCTGCCAGCCAGCAGGTCCCCAGCTGCCCACGCCGCCAGCCACCAGCCCAGCCCGCGTGCCGGCCGATCCCCGCGCCAGTTGCGCCCAGCCACCAGCCTCGCCAGCCTCACCTCCTGGGCAGCTTGCGCCCGTCCACGCCGGGGTCGCTGCGAGGGCGGCGCGGCGGCTCTGGGCTGCAGGGAACCGTGCGGGGTGCAGCGCCGGCCAGGCACCATGCCAGGTGTCACTGGCGGCAGAAAGGGCGGGCTGCTTCCCCATCCGCACAGTGCAGCCAGCCGCCCGCACACGCCTGGCCTGCGGGCAACAGCCCCCAGCCTGCAGTGGTGGCTTGGAGGGCAGCAGGCCTCTGCCCACCTGCGCCCATTGGCCTCCCGCCACGCCTCCCACCGCCGCCTCGCCGCCGCCGCCATGTGCTGCCGGTGCGCCTCCGAAAACGGGGCCCGCCGCCGCTGGCTGCTGCCGGGCTCGCCAGCCGGGTCTTCGTCAGCCGGCTCCTCGTCAGCTGGTGGGGTGTGAGGGGCCTCGCGGCGGCCCGCTTTGGTCGGTGCCTGCTCCGCAGCGGCTGCAGCCCCAGCCACTGCCTCCCCGCCTCCGGCAGCCGCCATGCAGCAGCATTGGTGGTGCCATCGTCGCCGCGGCGGTGCCAGGGCCTGCAGAACGGCAGAGGAACCAGGCGCACTGGTTGAGCCGCCGGCAGCACTTGCCGCGCACATGTTGGTGCCGCTAGAACAACCACCGGCGGCGGCCACTGCGGCACGCATCGCTATCTGCTGACCTTTAAGGTCACATTGCTGGGCGCTGCTGCTCGGAGGGTGGTGGCGGGGAGGAGAGTCCTCACGGCCCTTGCTGCGGCGTGCAGCGTTGTGCGGGCTAGCTAGTGAGAGCTGGCAGAGAGGGTGCAATGCCGCAATGGACCGGATGTGGCAACGCAAAGGGCATGCCCAAAAACTGCATGGCGGCGCGCTGTGGGCCGCTGCGCAGTGCCACCATGATGGCAATGTCCAGTCCGCCGCGATGCCAGCCTCCGACTTCAGCTCATAGTGTGTGCCTGGAACTACCTGCTGCATGTAGACGTCACACGCCTCGCATTTACAGCGGCGGGCGCGGCAGAGGGCTCAGGCAGCAAAATTAGGTGCACGGTGCATACTGTCAAACACTCGGTTGTGCAAGCAAGTACAGGGGTGGCTTGCGGGAGGACAAATATGGATGGAAATGGGGCAAAATTGTGAGGCATTCTGGGGTGGCTGGGCCAATGAAAGGCAAGGTGGATCAGGGAATGGGGTTGCTTGGCTGGCTGGGCCCCTGCTTTCTGTTGTGTGCAACCAATTGGGGCAGCCAAGACCGGGGCATCAGGGATACAGCAACGGATGGACTGGCGAGCAAGGGGGGGCTACGGGGGCCCGCACACGGGCCCCCCTCAGCAGCAATCTTGTCAGCGGCTGCCGCGGCCAGCCCGCGCCTCCAGCTCCCTGTCAAGGTCTTCCAGGATGCCCACCACCTGCTTGCGGAAGATGCACTTGCTGAGGTCGCCGATGCGCTGCGGCGGCGCCACCGTGGGCGTGACCGACAGGCGGTGTCGCACCTGGGCCGGGCGGGGGAGGGAAGGGGAGGTTGGGCGATGTCAGGGCGGGGCCGAACGGGCTAGCAGCGGTGCGACACGATAACTGCACGCTGCCGCCAATGCCGGCAACTGCGCCAAGCCTCCTCAAACCATTGCAGCCATCCAGGCCTCCTGTTGGTCATCATCCCAGCCATCCCCAAGCCAGCCCCCACCGGGACCCCCCACCCCCCTCAACCCCCCAACACACCTCGGTCATGCCTCCCGGCAGGCCCCGCACATCCCAGGACCCCACAAACTCCCGCATGAAGGCGGAGTGGGCGAGTGAGAAGGTGAGCTGGCGCTGCTCCGGCTCCTCCACCACGTTGAGCTCGTGCACGAAGGTGCCGCTGGGGAGGAGGCAGGGGAGAGGGCAGGGACACAGGCATCAGTTGGTGGAGGGTGGGCGGAGGGCAGCGGCATCCGCCAGCGGGGGCAGCAAAGAGAGGCAGGCGGGCATGCCTCTCTTGGCCTGCAGCTGCGAAGCAACCGCTGTCACATGCCACGGCAGCCCCCGTGCTGCACCCCAGCACCCCGCCATCCAACCCGCGCCCACCTGAACACCAGGAAGGCCCACTTGCAGGTCTGCACCAGCTGCTTGGCGCCGGTGTGCGCGCAGGTGCGCACCGCCGACGACTGGACGTTGTGGAAGACGCGGGTCAGCGCCTCGTAGTCAGTCAGCACCTGCCAGCAGGCAAAACAAGGCACAGCTGTGGCCATGTCAGTGCTTAGGGGCAAACAGAAGGAAGGCTGGGCAGCCTCAATTTGACAGCAGCTGGCCCAAGTGGTGCAGGGAGCAGGGGCAGGGGCAGGGGACACAGGCAGGGCAGGTGGCCGAGGTTCAGGTGCTGGGGGGGACCAGGGGCGCAGCCGTCGGTTGAAATGTACCGCCGAATCCCATGCCAGCTGCCGCACACGGCCGCCCACCTGGTAGACGACGTTTGGGCAGGCGGGGGTGACCAGGCAGCCCTGCACGCTGTAGCTGCCACCCGCATACTCCAAGCTCTCTATGTCCACGCTGCTGAGGGGCTCCTCCTCCTCCTCCCCAACATCTACATCCACTACCGCTGCCCTGGGAGCTTCCAGCCGACGAGGCGGCGGTTGCTGTGCAGGCTGCGGTCGCCGCCGGCTGCTGCTGTGCAGCGGCGCTGCCGCCGGGGCGCCGCGGTGGCGGCCAGGCGCCGCCGCCGCTGGCCGCGGGAGGCCGGTGCGCGCTACGAGGGGCAAAGCCGCCATGCCTGGTGGTAACAAGACCTCCTCAGCGAGTTGCGGGGCCTGGAACGCCTGCTTCTCAGGCTTGTTTGGTCAGTCTGACGGGTCGGTTCGTGTGCAGCCTGGGGGAGGTTTGTCGGTAATCAATGTGAGCAGCAGGGAACGTAGGCTGGTAAATGGGCTGCGACAGGCCCTGGCCTTCCTATCCTCCGCCTGCTTCGTGCCACGCCATAGCAGGCTGCAGGCTCAAGAAGGCTCTTGCCTTCAGCAGCTGGAGCCTCGTCATGATATACGTGTTGAACATTACCTACTAGGCCAGCAGTCTAGCTCCCTGAGCCCCTGCACGAGATTGCGATCGTCAGCCCCAGCTAGTTCCAGAGTTCGGGAGCCCCCTTCTGTTGCGCCCAGCCAGGTGCCAAACTGTGCCAGGCACCGCGCTTGCGCTGCGGAAGACGGACGCAAAACCCATTGCTCAGAGCTGCCGCTGGCAAGCACTCACGCAAATGTGCCAGCCCCTTCTGGTCCCTGCAGTTCATCACAAGGCCCGCCGCCGGCCGCCGCCGCAGCGGCGCCTGCTGCCCCGCCCTCCTGGGTGCCCGACTCGACGCGCCCCGTCTGGCCGTGACCGCCTGGGCCCTGCACAGCAGCAGCCATGGCATACTATGCTCCGCCGGGAGGCATGGCCTACCAGGCGCCAGGAGCCATGGCCTACCAGGCTCCAGCAGGCATGGCCTACCCGGCGCCGGGGGCCATGGCTTACGCAGCGCCGCCAGGAGGCCCGTCGCGCGACCCTCACATCAGCCCCCAGTTCACAGCACCCACCAAGGTGCGCCCCTCCCCCTCTCTTCTGTGTACTGCTCCTGCGTGCTTGCGCTGCATCTGTCCGCGGCTTTGCGTGAGCGCATGGGCTGGGCAGCCGCACACCGCACCCTCATCTGCTACCCTCGCGCTCCCACACCTAGTGCGTCACCCCACACATCCCCGCATTCACTGCCTCTCTGGACCACCGCTTGCGCAGGTCATCCACCTGCGCAACCTGCCCTTTGACGTGACCCTGGAAGAGATCCGAGAGTTCTGCGCCCCCTGGGGCACCATAGTGGCGCTCAAGGACAAGGCGGGTGCCGCCTGCCTGCTGCCCAGTTCCTGTCACCCACGCCCCTCCGGCGCCCGCCTGGCCGGCCCAGGCGGCCCGGCAGCCCTGCACGCAGGACAGCCGGGTGCTGCGCCGGCTGAGGCGGCGTGAGCAGGGCCTCCAGCGTCCAGCAGATCGCTAGGCCACGGCCGTCCCGCGGGCGCCCTTTCTTCCTTTCCTTTCCTAAACGCCCCGTCTCCCTTTCCTTTCCTCCAGGTGGGCGGCAACCGCAACCAGGCGTTTGTGGAGTTTGCGACCCTGGAGCAGGCAATGGCGATTGTGTCGCACTACCAGTCCTCCCCCGAGCCCGCCAAGTTCCGGGGCCGCTCCTCCTGGCTCTCCTTCTCGGGGCGCGACCGCCTCACAAACGTGACCCCCTCCACAGACAGCCCCACGCCAGTGCTGCAAGTCAACGTGATCAACATCCAGGTGCGGCGGCAGGGTGGAATGAGGGGCGGGGAGCGGCGGCGCGTGGTGCAGGGGGATCGTGCAGGGAACTGCCGTGGGCGGCGCTGCAGCCAGGCTCGGCCCACATGCACTGGCCACCCCCGCTGCCTCCCCCTCTCCTTTGCCCCTGCCCCACCCTGTCCACGGTGCTTGCCCTCCCTCCCCCGCCCCTGCCGGCAGCCCGACCTGGCCCAGGCGGTCACCTTGGACCTCCTGAACAGCGTGTTTGGCGCCCACGGCTTTGTGAAGAAGCTGGTGACCTACGCCAAGCCCGAGGGCGGCGTGGTGGCCTGGGTGCAGTTTCCGGATGCGCAGACGGCGGCCACGGTGGGTGGGCGCCTGGGCAGGGCCCGCGTAGGGGCGTACAGGCGCTGCTCCTCGTTGCCGCCGGGCGGCAGCTGGTGGACGCCCCCGGCCGCCTCCGCTGCTGCTGCGCTGTCGAAGCTCGCCCCCGCTGAGCTGCTGCGCTGTGCTCGGCTGGGCGCAGGTGCGCAACACGCTGCAGGGGCAGCCCATCCCGCGGCATCTTCTCAACGACCACCCCAACCCGCCAGTGCTTGACATGGCCTTTGCCGCACAGCCAGACCTGGCGATCCGGGCGCAGAGCTACTGCACGCGGTGAGTTGCCTGGGCAAAGGTGGTGGGGCGCTGGGATGTGGTGTGGGGCGGCCCAGGCTTGGCAGCTGAGCAGTGTGGGGAGGTGTCTGAAGCGGCGCCTTCGCTTTCGGCTTGGCTGCCTGCCCATGCCGTCGCCTTGCTGGCTTCGATGTGTCCCTGCTGCCCCCCAGCTGTCTTGCCTGCCACACTGGCTGCCCCCTTGCTGCTCTCTCCTCTGTGGCGCTGCTCTATCTCTGCCCCTCTGGCTGCAGTCAGCTGCCCTTGCTGCACGTTTAGCTGCCGCTCAGCCGCCCTCTGCTACACTTGCCGCCCCTCTGGCTGCTCTGTGCTGCCCCTCTGGCTGCTCTATGCTGCCCCTTTTGCTGCCCCTTTTTGCTGCCCCTCTCCCACTCTGGCTTTCTTTTGCTACCCCTGTTGTTCCTCTGGCTACCATCCTCTCCTCTTTCCGCCTCAGCACGTAGGCACTGTATCTGCCACCTGCAGCCCGCATCCTTGCCTTGCTGCATCAGACCTGCTGTCTCTGCCCTGGGCATGCTGTTGCCGCGTTGCCCCTGCTGATCGCTGCCCTGCTGCCTCCGCTGCCGCCGCCGCCGCCGCCGCCTGCCGCCGCCTGCCGCCGCCGCCTGCAGAGACTACACCAATGCCGCCATTCCCTGGGGGGAGCCTGACCTGTCGATGATCCAGGCCATGCTGCCTTCCTCGGGAGGCACAGACGGGCCCTCCAATGTGCTGTCTGTCAGCTTTGACCAAATGACCTATCCGGTGACCGTGGATGGCGTCCACACGGTGAGGCGGCGGCAGAGGCAGGCGGCGGTGGCGGCGACAGCGGCAGCCCAGCCAGGGCGCTCTCCGGCCGCTGGCCGCAGCCGCCGTGGGAGCGGCTGGCCGGCTGGTGTAGGCTCCAGCAGCCGAGTCACCCACCCAAAGCTGGCTGCAAACGCTGCATGCTGCATGCTGCGGGTTGTTGCGGCGGGCCGGGTTGGGGCTTGGTTGCTGCGCTGACCGCTTGCAGCGCAGGGAGGCCGGGTGCGCGTCCACGCTGTGCTGCCAGCTGCGCCGCGCCTGCAGAGCTGCGCCTGCTGCGCCGCTCCTGCTGCGCCGCGCCGCCGCTGCGCTGCGCAGCTCGCCGCCCTGGGCTGCGCCTGTGCCTGCGCTCTCCTGGCAGGCCGCGCCATCGGGGCCGGCCCCCCACGCTGCCGACCTCCCACCCATCGCCCTCCGCTGCCGCCCACTCACCCTTATCCTCACCCTTTGAGCTCCCTCCACCCCCGCTGCAGATTTTTTCTACCTACGGCTTTGTGCAGAAGATCCACATTTTCGAGCGGGACGGCCGTACCGTGGCGCTGGTGCAGTACGCTGACGTGGCGACCGCTGACTCGGCGCGGGCCGCCCTCGAGGGGCACGCCATGTACGACGGAGGGCACAACGTGGTGGGTTGAGGGTGTGGGGGTGGGGGGGGGGGGAGAGGGGTGGGAGACTGGAGGAGCGGGG
>NW_005435061.1:438912-441648 GCF_000147415.1 Chlorella variabilis
GGCGGGGCGCCGCCGCCGGCGTATGGCGGCGGGCTTATGGCGGCGGCGCCGGCGGCTTACGGCACGCAGATGGCGGCGGCGTATGGCGTGGCGCCGCCGCCGCAGCGGTTTGACCCTCACTTCCACGTCACGGGTGGGTGGCCTTTGGCCTTTCCTTCTCCCTGCCCCCTGTGACATCTGAGAACTGGCCTCAACACCTGGCCTGAGCACCTGCTCTGAGCACCATTTGAGCACCACCCCAATCGGCAGCCAGCCCTTCTCTTGCCATGACCAGCCGTATCCCGCACCACCAGCACCACCCCTCACCGCCACAACAACCACCACCTGCCCCCCCCCGCAGGCGAGGACTTTGTGCGGCAGCACGAGCGGGTGCTGGAGCAGTATGGGGGCCGCACCTCAGGCAGGGGCGCGCCCGCGCCCTACGCGGCAGCGCCTGTTGTTGGACAGGTGGGTGCCTGCTGGGCTGCTGCGTGCTGTGCTGCAGGGGAAGGTGTCCCGCATCCTCGCCACACGACTGGGGCCTCTTGCCTGCCTGCCTGCTGCCTGCCTGCAGGCGTTTACCGGATACGCGGCGCCCGCTGCGCCGGCATACGCCCCGCCCGCAGCGCCGGCCTACGGCGCGCCGCCGCCCGTGCAGACAGCCGTGAGTCGCGCTGCGGGGCGAGGGAGCGCAGGGCTGGCAGTGTGCCCGGGGGTTGTGCCGTGCAGGCTGGGCTGCCACCCAACCACTGTGCTGAGACTCATCAAACTGGCAGCATTGTTAATTCACTGTCGGGCTTTCGCCGGCCTGCCGTCCTTCTGCAGGGCTACAACGCTTATGCCCCGCCAGCCGCGCCCCCACCAGCATACGGCTACGGTGCTCCCGCCGCCGGCGCCTATGCCGCGCAGCCCGCCGGCTATGCCGCCTATGGCGCGCCATCGCCGGGCGCGCCGCCGCCGCCCGCCTACGGAGCGCCGCCGCCCTACGGCGCCCCGCCTCCAGCTGCACCAGCGTACCAGGCGGGAGGCTACCAAGGCTATGGGTACTGACCTTGGCGGGGGTGGACGGGCGCTGCTGGTGCGCTGCAGGTGGCTTGTTGTGCAGCCCCAACTGCTGCTTGGTGCGGTTGCCAGCGTTGCTCTGGTCTTTCATAATGTAATTTGGCATGGAAGCACTACCCCTTCATGTCGCACCCCATGCAAGGCCAGCCTGCTTAAGTTCCCCATGCCTGGCATGCGAGGTTGGTGCCGTCTCGCGGGGCGCTTCGGTTTCGCCAGGGGCCTGCGACAGCTCTAACTACAATGAATGAAGGCTGCCGGGCCGTGCAGGGCACAGAGTCAGTCAGCCGTGCTGTGTGCTATGTCACCGTGTCAAGCAGAGGGAGAAGCAAGCAGCTTTCAATTTGAGATGGTCATTCGACGTCCCCCTTCGAAATTCGAGCACTGCACCGGCAGTTGCCAAACCCAGTGAACAGTTGCGGCAAGTTTTTTGCTGCCTCCCCTGTGTATACACTCAACGGAGCCACTACATGGCTTGATCGCCCACACCTGCCACTGACAGCAACGACAGCAGCCCAAGGGAGTGAGTCGGCTGTGGGGCTGGGCTCAATTTTGGCCCGAAGCCCCCGATCAGCAGTCCAGACTGCAGCAGCTGGGTGCTGTGGGAAGAGCGTGTGATGAGCGACGCGGGAGGGCCCGATATGGGCACCACGGGCACCATGCCACAGGTTCATGCTGAGGGCGGCCCCAGCTCTGTGCCTCTGGTGGGTGGAACCCCTCGCGGCTGCTGCCGATGCCACGAGGGCCGGCTCGGAGACCAGGGAGCGCGCCGCCTCCCTCCATTCAAAAGTGGGCTTTGTTGCCGCAGGTCGCCGCCGCTGCGCCAACCCACGCCGAGCCCCCCGGCAGCAGCGCAGGCGCCCACGCAGCAGCGCAGGCCACGGCGGCCAAGGCGACTGCCCAGCAGGCCTCGCCAGTGCCTCTGCACACTCCAGAGGGCGAGGAAGAGGCGGCGCCGCATACAGCCGGTGCGTGTTCAGAGCGTGGCGCGGCAAAAGGCGGGGCAGGGGGCGTAGCCTGCCACTGCCTGTCTTCGACCGAGCACCTGTATGCTGCATGCATGGCCCTCAACAGCCCCCGCTGTGAACCCGCGCTTGCCACCGCAGGGCCGGCGACCGCCGGCGGCGACGTGGTGACGCCTGCTGTGCCTGCCGCCTTTGCCGCCGCCGCGCCCGGCACGGCCCCGCGGCAGACCGCAGCACCCGCAGCAGCGCCGGCCAGCCCTGGGCAGCCGCAGGCCAGGGTTGAGCCCCCAGGGGAGAGCGAGGCAGCAGAGGTGCTGGCGCTGCTGGCAGCCGTGGAAAAGGGGGAGGCAGCAGCGGGCGCCGTGCCAGCCGGCGCTGCCGGTACGGCCGGCGGCCCAGCGGCACCCGCCGCGGCAGCGCCAGCGCCGGCAGCAGCAGGGACAGAGGCTGGCGCCGCGGCACAGCAGCAGCCAGGTGGGCGCGCCTGCTGGCTGGGGCAGGTTGGGGGATGGGCCTCCCGAGGGTTAGTGGAAGACGCGTCCCCGGCATGTTTGTGGCAGTACGGGTGGTGGCTTCCAGGATGGGACGCCCAGCTGCCCGGGACGGGAAGCCCCGTGCGCCGCCCGGCAGCCAGCCGTTTAAACTGAGACACTCACACAGCTCTCCTGCATCCCTGCCTGCCTGCCTGCCCCCTGCAGCCCGGCCCAGCCGCCACCCCGCCCCCGCGGGCCCT
>NW_005435061.1:441791-446608 GCF_000147415.1 Chlorella variabilis
TACTCCCGCGTGGGCCAGGCCACTGTGTCCATAGTGGAGTACATCCGCAAGCACCAGGCCTTCTACCTGCAGTCAACAGGCAGCGGCGTGCCGGAGCGCATGCTCAGGTGCGGCGGCGGGCCCGCTGCGCGGCGGTGGCTGGCTCCAGCGCTGGAAGGGTGGTGGGTCGGCCGTTGCCCAGCCGGCTCCGCTCATGCCTCCGCTCACACCCGCTCCCACTCCCACTGCTCCCCTATCTGGCCCCCGCTCTCCCCCTGCTCTGGCCGCCACTCCCCTTCCCTCCCCCTCTCCCCTGTTGTTGACACGCCCCCTCCCTCCTGCCCGGCCTGCCCCCCTATCCACCCAACCCAAGCGCGTGCTTGCAAACACGCCCCGCGCCTCCCTGCCGCCAACCCCGAGCGCAGGCAGTCGTTTGGCAACAACCCCGACACCTCCAAGGCGCTTCGCTTCCTGGTGGCGGAGAGCCGCATCGTGCGGTCGGGGCTGGGCGGGCGCAAGGACCCTTACTCTTATGTGGTGAGCGGGGGGGCGGGGCGTGTGTGTGTGTGTGTGTGTGTGTGTGTGAGAGAGAGAGAGAGAGAGAGAGAGGGGTGGTGGTGGTGGTGGTGGTTTGCAGGTCGGCTGTTGCGCTGTTCTGGCGCCGCGCCTAGGCCCATCCCGCCTGCCTGCCTGCCTGCCTGACTGACTGACTGCCTTCCCACAACTGTATCCATTGCAGCTGGCGAGCGGCGCTGCGGCAGACGCTCCGTTGCCGGTTGCGGCGGCCCCCAGCCGCCCCACCGCGGCCGCCCGAGCTGCATCCCGCGGCCGACGCCATCCAGCCGCAGGCCGCTCCCGCCGCAGCAGCGGCGGCCGGCGGCAGCGAGCCGCGCCCAGGGCAGCCGGCGCCGCTGCGTGGCGCCATCAAGCGCAAGCCGCAGCACCAGCGCTCGGCGGCTGCGGCCGCGGCAGCGGCAGCGCTGCCGGGCTGGCCTCGCGGCTGGCAGGAGGATGCCTCTGGCGCAGCAGCGGATGACCGGCCCGACGTGTCTGGCAGTGTGGGCGATGCAACCGAGGGAGGTCGGCGGCGGCAGCGCCGGCCCTCCACTAAAGCCCAGGAGAATGCCGACGCCGAGCAGCTGCTGGAGCGGCTGGAGGGCGGCGGCGGCGGCAGCGGCAGCAAGCCGGGGCGGCGCAAGCGGCTGGGCCCCGGCCTGTCCAGCGGCACCCTGCCAGAGTCGTTGGGAGAGGCAGAGGCGGAGGCTTCTAGCAACCATTATGACGACGAGCAGGGCGAGCGAGTGGCCAGCCAGCAGCATGGCGGGAGCTCCGTCGCCAAGCGGCAGCGTGGCGCGGGCGGCGGCGCCGGCAGCGGCGCGGGCGGCGTGGTCACGCCGACGGCAGCAGCTGGCATGCTGATGGCGGGGCCGGGTGGCATGATGATGGCAGCTCCAGGCGGCATGATGATGACCCCACTGATGATGCCTATGCCTCCTGGCATGGCGCTGCCCGGCGCAGGCATGGCGCTGCCCGCCGGGGCTGCCGCCATGGCACCGGCCGGCATGGCGCCGGCTGGCATGGCGCCGGCCGGCATGGCGGCGGCTGGCATGGCGGCGGCTGGCATGGCGGGGGTCCCCGTCTTCCCCGGCGCCGCTGCCATGCCGGGCATGCCGCTGGGTGGCGTTCCGCTGGACCCTCAGCAGGCTCAGCAGGCCCAGCAGGCTCAGCAGGCGATGATGGCACAGATGCACGCCGCCACTCAGATGGCCTTCCTGCAGATGCAGCACATGCAGCAGATGCACTGGATGCAGATGCAGCACATGCAGGCGCAGCAGGCGCAGCAGCAGGCGCAGCAGGGGCAGGAGGAGGGGCCGCCGGCGCCGGCAGAGCCGCTGCCGCCCGGGCAGCAGCATCAGCAGCATCAGCAGCAGTAGGAGCAGCAGGAGCAGCAGCTGGATGGGGCCAGCGGTCAGCAGTAGGCAGGCGGACATTCTCCGCGCAAGACACGGCAAGACAAGGCGAGGCAGGCGGGCACTCGCCCCCTTGCCCGCCCTTCTGTAGCAGTTTGTAGCACCACACTCACCGCCACGCGCCGCCGATTGGTGGCAGCGCCTCGCCCCGACCCACCCCCGCGACCACTGCGAGCAGCAGCAGGGCTGGGCAGTGTGCCCTGCTGGCAGCCCAACGCGACCACCCGCCACCGGTTGGAAGCGTAGCAGCAGCATCAGCAGTGCGGCAACCCAATGCGCCGCCTGATCCGCGCTTCTTCTCTCTTTCGCGTGACACGCAATGAACCTGAACCCACCAACCCTGCCCTGCCCTTCTCTCCTTCCCTTTGCACAACATATTTGTACCAGCATTGCCTCCCTTTCACTGGCATTCCCCCAGCAGCACTGCAGCCCCGCCCCCTGCGCTGCCGCCTGCCCCAGCAGGCAGGCAGCGTGCGCCAGCGGCAACCGTGGGGCCCTCCCGTCACTTTCAAGAACACCCTCTGATTATGTTTCTTTGCAGAATCTGGGGAGCACAAGCGCATGCCCTAGCTGTAACATGCTAAGGCCTATCAGGAGCCGACTGCCGGCAGCAGCAGGAGTGGGTGGGTGGGGCGAGGGTCAAACAAGGCGCGCCGAACTTAGCTAAGGGAGGGGAAGGGACACAGGGGAAGGGACACAGGGCAGGGCATGAGAGGGGGATCAAACAAACAGGGGCGGTGTGCCGAGGTCTCTGCCCTACTCGGCCACCGCAGGGCAGGAGAGGCACGCCGCCCTGCTGAGCCGGGCGCGCAGGCTGGCGCCAGCTGCCGCCAGCCTGGCCCGCAGGCGCCCGAAGCGGGTCGGCACCACAGGCTGCTCAGCCTGGGGCTCAGCCGGTGCCGCCGCCGCCGCCTGTTGCAGGTGAGGGGGCTGCATCAGCAGCGGGGCTGGGGGCTGCACCAGCCACCGCGCCTGCACGCAGGGGAGCAGCACAGTGGTGGCAGTCAGGCAGGCAGGCAGGGCAGGCAGGGCACTGAAGCAGGCACTGGTGCAGGCAGGCCAGGTGCTGGCCCATGCGGGGCCCAGCGGACCTCTTCTGGCGAGAGCTCGAGGTCCAGGGTGCAGCTTGGGGCCAGTTCCAGGCACGTGTCAGTGGTGCTGGAGGCCAGGCTGTCCGGGGCCGAGGCGGGGGCGCCGCTCTCTGGGCCCAACGGGGAGGGCCGCAGGGAGGTGCGCACCGGCGGCAGCGCGGCGGGGGCGGCGGGCAGGAGGAAGGCGTGTGCCGGGGAGTCGGCGAGCGGCGGCACCAGGCGCGACTCTGTGGCCGCGGCGTCTGCGGGCGTGGTGTGGCTGGGGGTGCTGCAGGCGGAGGATGAGGCTTGGATGGTGAAGGACAGCGGCGGTTCGGCGGCCGAGTGGAAGCGGCTCAGCGGCGACGGCTTGCGGTCGGAGAAGGAGTTGAGGGGGGTGTAGCCTGGCGCGGTGAGGCGGCGCACAGAGCCTGCGGCAGGGGGCAAGGGAAGAGGAGGGTGGGCGGCGCCCCATACGGCCATGCATGTTGGCGTGGCAGCCAGATGGCGCCACACGAGGACGGGGTGCGGCTCGCTGCTGCCTCCATTTGGCACCACTGCGCACCATTGTGCTCCGATTCGGAGCGGGTGAAGTCGGGCGACTTGACGAACTGCATGTTGGCGAGAGTCAGAGTTCGGTTGCGATGGCAGGCAGCGAGGGCACCTTCTTCTTCTTGCCGGCGTGCAGAGGGCAGAGTTGCGGAGAGTAAAATGGATGCGGCTAGCTCGTGGGGGAGGGAGGTATGGCTTGCGGAAGAAACCGTGTTGTGCTTTGGTCACAGCGCAGCGAAGCGCCGCCACGTCAGGCGAGACCGCCGAGCCTGAAATTCCAGCAGACAGCATCCACTCACCCCGGAGAGAACACAGATAACCCAGGTCTATTCCGAATTACAAGGGGAACAGTGCCGCATTTACAGATGACCAGAAAGAAGACAGCAGCAACGGCACGCTGCTTGGCCAGGAGAGGAGCGTCAAGCGAGCGTCGGCGGCTGCAGGAATCCCCATCTGCAGCCCGCCGACGTATGCGACTTGCACCGCCACCTGTGTTTCAGGCTTATCCAGCACCGAAAGTCTTTGCTTTACCGAACCATATAGCTTCACTTCTTGGCGCAGAAGTAGTTGTAGAGGGCCAGCCCCGCCGTGGCGCCCACGACCGCCACCTTGGACGCCGCGAGCTTGCCCTGCACAATGTAGCCCGCCTGCAGGCGGCGGGCAGGGCGCAGCGTGGCAGGCTGTGAACGACCGAACAGCGACGAGGCAAGCTGAGTCGGGCAGTCTGCGACCCACACAACAGCGAGCACGCAGCCACGCATGCATTATGGAGGGGGCGGCCCATCCCATCAGCGCCAGCCAGGCACGTATCGAAGATCTTCAAACACACGCACGCGCTTTGTACCGGACCGAAGCCCCCAAGCTTGCCTGCATGCCCGCCGCCAGGTTGAGCGCCCCAGTGATGCCCACAACAGCCACGCCTGCACAGCATGAGGGTGGGGGTCAGCAGCCGTGCCACGTGGCCGCAGGCAGCGGTGGCAGGCGGGCCAGCGGCAGGCGAGGAAGCCCCAGCCAGACTGCTTGCCAGGCCACGGCGGGGCCAGCCGCACCGCACCCCGCCCCCTCGCTCCAACAACCACCACGGAACCACCCAACCCACCCACCTATGTTGAGCTCCCGGAAGGTGGAGGCTCCCAGGCGGCCCCGCTTGGCCGCGTCCTTGAGCGTGAACAGCACCAGCGCGAGCAGGAGGTAGCCCACGCCGTGACCAGGCCCAGAGCGGACCCTAGGGTGCCGAGCGGCACGG
>NW_005435061.1:446672-451290 GCF_000147415.1 Chlorella variabilis
CACAAGCAAGCTGGGTGGGCCTGCTTGTGTGGGCTTACAGTCTGGTGTCAGCAAGAACAAGCTTGCAGCACAGACTTTGCCTGGCGAGTACACCTCGGCAAGGTCTGTCTGTCTGTCTGTTACACCCATAAGGAGCAAATGAATTCTACAGGCCCAGCTGTGGTGCTGCAGCTGGAAAAGGTGAAGGCACCATACACAAGTTTAAACGGAGAGAGAGATGGGAGGGGTGGGGTGCAGACAGAGCAGGGGGGGAGAGGAGTCTGAAGGAACCACATGTGCAAGTGCATATCCTGTTGCCGAAGGCATGCGCTGAGTGCAGCCGGCGCCGCTGCCCCTCTGCTCACGCGGCCTGTCCTTGCGGGTTGCCTGTAACACATCTGACCCCTGTCCCGATTGACTTTGCAGTTGGCTGCTTCAGAAAAAAAGGTCAATGAATGCCAGGTATGGTATGTGTGGAAGACCACAATGCCTCTGCCATTGGCCTCCGCCTGCACCTGTGCTGTACTGTTGGGCTTAGCTGGCCCGTTGCCAGTGGGCTGACATGATTATCATTGTTCCTAGACTGCAGAGTTCGCTGGACTATTGCCGTACAAATGATTGGGATTGCGGCACCACTGTAGAAACCACTGCGGACTGAAATGAAGCCACTGTCAGCCATTTGTGGCATGCAAACCGTATTGAATATGATACAACGATTGCCAACCTCTTACAGCTCCTCGAGGCATGTGGCACCGCGCCGGCACTTGCATATTGCTTGCCCCGTGGCAGCCACCGCACCCCCATGCGCGACCCCACCCTGCATGCCATGACTGCTTTTGCTGCTTTTTGTTACAATCTGCATATCCGCAAATGAACGTGCAACACAGAACCCCATCGCCGGGATCAAGGGATTCTAGGGTTCATCTGGTGTGGGGGGGAGAGGGTGTCGAGCCACAGTCGCTTGCATGCCGCAGCAACTGGCGAGGTGGGGGGCAGCTGCAGGCTGTTGGAAGAAGGTGTGCAGGCTTGTGTGTGTGGCATCAAACATATCAGAGAAGCAATGTCGGACATTGCCATACAGGCAAGATAATGCGTGTGGTATGCTCAATGTCATTTATGCAGTGCGGGCAGCGCCGTTGTTCGCGTGGCAGGCCCAGCCACCGGCCGGTCTCTTCTGTGCCTCAATGAGAACAAGAGCACAGCTGCACCAGCGCCTCGCGCCGGGCAGCATTCACGCACCGCATGGATGTAGGGGGCTCACGTGGATAGGCTGCCGGCTTCGCGAGCGGCAGCTGATAACAGCTGCTCCAGCTGGCGTTGCCGCCTGCATTCCGCAGTGCTGCCATGCCGATAGGCTGCGGCTCATCCAGGTTCAGCTGCATCCCGACTGCTTCCATGCCCGTCGCGGAGCTGCTGAACTTACGGCTGCCGTGCTGCGGACCTGCTGCCCGGTTCTGTGGCCAGCGTGATGCTGGCATGCAGTGCTTGGCTGAGCAGGCTGGCGGCAGTGCTGCTAGGCTGCGGTTCCACAGCCCCGCTGCTCGCTGCGCACCTTCTCTGTGTCGTGGCTACCGCCGCCGCTGAGCTGCATGGCTTTGGTTTCATCGGCGCTGACTGTCAGCCCCCACTGCTGGCAGTACTGCTGCCGCATGTCCAGTTGGGCGCTGCACGCCCGCTACTGAGGTGGCCAGCAGGAGCATAGCATCCGCATGCAGCAGCGGCGGCAGCAGGCTGCTGCTGCCCAAGAAGCTGGGCAGGCCTAGCTGCTCGCCGCCTGCGCCGCTGCTAGCACCGCTGCCTCAAAAGGCATCCATTGAGAGGCCAAACAGGGTGAGGCTAAGGGGGCATCCCTGCTTCAGGCCGATGGTGGCCTGAAAGCAAGGCGAGAGGCCGGCCGCTGTGCGCACCGATATGGGGACGTTGGCATAGAGCGCGTGCACAGCCCGCAGCCAGGCACCGTAGAGGCTGCATGTTGCAAGCTTGGTCCAGACTCGGTCCCGGGGCACCGTATCATAGGCCTTCCTAAAGTCCACAAAACAGGTCCAGATCCGCTGCCCTCGCTGGCGGTGCTGGTCCTGGAGAGTGCCCAGCACAAATGCTGCCTGCTCAGTGCTGCGCTTGCGCTAGAACCCCAACTGGCCTGATACCCTGCTACCGCTGGCCTCCTCTGAATCAGAGATGCGCTGCTCCAAAATGGCTGCAATCAATTTTGCTGGCAGGGCGCCAACAGCGATGCCGTACATGCCGTCGCAGGTGCCGGGTGCTGCTTTGAGGAGCAGGCCATGGGGTAAGGCCGCCGTCCACTGCCTTGCGCCGCTTGATGCTCTTGATGTATGCTGCTGTCGCTTCTGGTGGGAAGGGCGCATGCAGAGCTGCTTGCAGGGCTGCCAGGAAGGGCTGTGGCTGGTTGCTGCGGTCCGCGCTGCAGTTAGCTGCTGGCTGTTGCTGTGGGGGTGGCTCTGGTGGTGGCCGCTGTGCCGGCGGGGGTTCTGGCGGTGGCGGAGTAGACGGCGGAGTTACCATCGTTGCGTGAGCTGCACAGGTTGCTCAGGCTGGAGAGACAATTCCTGCAGGCATGGGCAGGCGCAGGCGCAGGCACGTGTGGGGCAGGCTGTGGGCTGGCACGGCTATGCAGGAACTGTTGAAGGGGCGCTGCCCTGTTCATGTGTGGGGAAGCGCGTGTGGAAGGCCGAGGCCCCAGGACGCTGGGACGTTACCAGGAGGGTACCAGGGCCAGGATGCGGCAGACGTGCAGCGGGTGTGACAGCAGAGGAGGCGGCGGCGCAGGCTGACCTGGCCAGAAAGGGCGGGCTCAGCCCCTGCTCAGATGTCTCGTGGTACGGCGGGGACGCGTTGCGCTGAGGTGGTGCGGTGCACAGCCTGCGGCGGGTGGGCATGGGCAAGGGCGGCCGGCGGCGGGGGGTGAGAGTGTTGGGGAGTGGGGACGCATGCAGCTCGGCTGCGAGACGCTGCGCCCCGCGGCTGTGTGGCAGCAACGGCTGCCAGCTGACAAGCACCTCACGCCGCCGGAGGCGCTGCAGCATCCCAAGCGACAGCTACTCTTTCCCCGGCGTTGCCGTGAACCCCCTGCATGCCTGCCAAGCACCCGAGCGCCAGGCGCAGAGGCGGCTGCGGCCCCAGCCAGAGGGCCAGGAAAATGCCCAGCCCCCGCCACATCAGGCCCGAGGCTGAGCCGCTGGCAGGTCTCGGAGCGCAGGCGGTCGTGCTCCGCCACCTCCTGCGGCCGCCCGGTGGCGAGGGCAGAGGCAGGGCTGGCTGCGCGGCACGGCGCCGGGCGCTGCGGTCCAGCAGCGGCCAGCGGAGGGGGCCGCCTGTGGCGGCGGCGCAGCAGGGCGGCGGCGGCGGCGGCGGCGGGCGCTGGGGCGCGGACACCGGCGAGCCCTGCGCCGACATCAGGACGTTTGAGCACCGCATGCCGCTATTAAAGAGCCTGCTGGAACCGCAACTCAGAAGGTGTCGAAATCGATGAGAGTTGCGTCGTGCTGCCACCCCAATAAATGTGGCAAGTTCAACAACCTGCAGAGCGATCCATCCCGTTTCGCCGGGCGCGCCGTACTTGAACACAAGCTTGTACTTCAGTATTGATTGGTCCCCCGCGCTCGCTCTTCGGGACATACATCAATCGACCATTACTACGTGCAGAGGTGAGATGCGCGTGCAGAGAGCTGGGCAGGGCTGGGCAGCTGCTGCAGGGCGCGCTGCTTTCGCTCTGACTCCTTGCGAACTCACTGGCAGAGGACCCTAAATAATCGGCACCCCCAACTCCTTTAGTTCATAATGCGTGCGCTAGCAGCGCTGCAGAAGCTGCTCTGCCCTGCCCCGCTCGCGTAAAGATGCCCACTCGGGACAGCGGTCCAACCAGCGCTGCCCAGCGCTGGGCAGAACGGTCCCACTGACCAGTGTTGCTCAGCACCCCGCGGGCACTGCTGGGCAGCGCTGGTCACCGCCGCCGCTCCAGCGCTATGTAGGGGCGCCCTTTAAAGGGGCGCTTGTGTTACAGTCACCCCGCTATGATAGGCCGCGTGAGCAGACCTTGGGCAGGGGGCACACGTGATCAAGGGGCATCAAGAGAGGGGGTGGACCATGGAGCACCCTCTCCATGGCTCCGACCACCCTCCCCCCAGCTGAGCGTCCCAGGGTCACCCCACCCTGGCCCCGCTCCCCGTCCTGCCGGACACGCAACCCCCACAACGTGGTGGGGGACGTGGGGATCCTTAGCAGCTTAGGCCTGCCAGGCCGACGGGTGCCGATGCTGGTGCGGGCTCCCGGCGGCAGGCAGCGCCGCCGCCGGGCACTCAAATGGCATGGGGCACATGGGCCCCCATGCCCGCACATCTCCCAGGCACATGAAAATACCAGAAGGCTGCACATGTAAGGGTGCATGCATTGCAGGCAGGAGTGCAAAGTGGCCTGCCGCGGCGGTCGGCTGTGCCATTACTCAGTCAGCCGCCGCTACCGTGCCGGGCTTGGCGTTCCCATGCCAACATGCCGGCGTGCCATCGCGCAAGGGGCCAGTGAGTGTGTGAGGTGGAGGTGNGGGGTGTGGGGCTNCCGCTGACCGNTGCTTGCTGACGCTGACGCTGCTCTTACCTGCGGGGGGAGGGGGTGGGTCGGGAGC
>NW_005435061.1:453347-462928 GCF_000147415.1 Chlorella variabilis
GTGAATGGCTCATGCAGTTGTTGATGTGCCGGTGTCAACTGTGAGGCATGAGCACGGCCTGCCACGGCGCCCGCCGCCTGCGCCGCGCCCGCGGCGGCGGCAGGGGCGGGCCTGCCCGCGGCAGCCACGTGTGTGTAGCCCAATAGTGACCGGAAGTGGCCGTTCCAATCACCGGCCGTGATGGAGGGGTCCGCGCCCTCCCCCTTGCCCTTGAGCAGCCTGTGGAAAAGGTAAAAGGTAAAGGTGGGGAAGAGCCTCCACAGGCTTAACTTCCCGGTTTTAACGTCTAGCTTTAGACCATTATTTGATCTGCCCGACGTGCCAAGTGCAGTACCCCCCACTAGTAGTGAATGGGTCCCGGGGAGGCCTGTGCCGAAGCCTTGGCGATTCTAATAGGCGTTCCCGAAGGAATTGGCTTGGATTGGCGCTGAGCCGGTCAGCTATGCCGCGTTTGTCCTCACAAAGTTTCGACATGGGAGGAATCGAACCTGTGCCCTCTCGGAGGGTTTAGACACTAGCTCCAGCGCCTTCAAAGAAGGCCTTTCTTAGCCGCAGTGTGGAAGGCAGCCGGGGCATCGAATTCGAGCCGTGCCAGGTCACGACCCCTCTTGCGCTTCACCTGGCGCTTGTGCCGCCGGGCGGCGGCACACATCTGGCGGTTGAGTGCAACAGCCAGGGTGAAGTCACGACGGCTCAGGGCCCGCCGTCTCCTCCGGCGGAGACGGGAAGTGAGCGGGTCCTTGCATGCCTGTCGCTGCCAGCCTGGCGGTCGGGCAGGGCCCGCCTGCCGGACTGGCATACCAGCGGTATCTAGGGAGCTGGTCACTACCCCATCAAAGCTCATGCATGCTGCAGTGAGCTGGCGCAGCCCACAAGTTCCCTGCCCGCGCTGCATGTGCAGCTCTCGCTCTGAATGTTCCATTTCAAGTGGGAAATTCAGCTGAGCCCTGGGTTATTCCCCATCGGATGCCCAGGCCGGACTGCACACCCACTGTCGCACATGGCTTTGGTCTTGCTTGCAGGTGCATCCGACTCAAATGACGGGCGAGAACCGCGGTACGTACCACGCAGGCGCCAGGAGGAGCTCCGTGGCAATTTTGCTTATCCTGACACTCCTGGCTGCCGGAGCCCAGGGTGAGGGTGCCATTCTGCTGCGCAGCCACGCAGAGAGCAGGCTGTCATGTACTGCCGGGGCGTTGTACTGCCACTGCACTGCGTGCGCTGTCAAGCTCCCTGCTTTCAACACATTTGTGCTGATCTCAAGTCCGAAACCAACTGATGTGCTGTACACAGCCACCCGCACAAAGGTGACCATCCCAACGTTGAAGAGCATGATCGCGGGCCTTGAGACCAAGCTCAGCCGCTGCAAGGCCTCCGTGGGCCAGTACAAGGTCAAGGTGCCGAGGGTAGGGCTGGGTGGGCCTGCCGTGTACACCTCGGCAAGGAACCATAAGTGCAAGTGCATATCCTTGTGCCAACGGCATGTGCTGAGTGAAACCAGAGTTGACCCCGCTCACGATTGTCTGTGCAGCTGCGCGCTTCAAATCAGAAGGTCAGAGACTGCCAGGTATGGTCTGTGCGGAAGATCACAATGCCTCTGCCATCGGCTCTGTGCTGCACATGTGCTGTACAGTTGGGCTGACTGGGCTATAATTGTTTCGTACTTTGCAGTGGTCGTTGGAAGACTGCGAGTCAACTTTATGCTGATCAGTGCCATGGCAGCGCCGGTCGCCTCTCTTGACCAGGCACATCTTCGCTTCACCTTCACGTGGAAAGTGTTGTTCGACGCACCCTGAACAACATGTCAAGCCGTGGCTGCCCACAGGCTACCTGGCTGCCACTTGTTTCTCTATCGGGGCCTATCATAGCGGGGTGACTGTAACACAGGCACATCGTTTCTCGTGATACATGTCGTCAGCTGCGGTGTGCTGTTGCTGGCGCCAGGCGGCCTTGGAACCTCTTGGTGCAGCAGATAAAGGTAAAGGTAAAGGTGGGGAAGAGCCTCCACAAGCTTAACTTCCCGGTTTTAACGTCTAGCTTTAGACCATTATTTGATCTGCCCGACGCGCCAAGTGCAGTACCCCCCACTAGTAGTGAATGGGTCCCGGGGAGGCCTGTGCCGAAGCCTTGGCGATTCTATTAGGCGTTCCCGAAGGAATTGGCTTGGATTGGCGCTGAGCCGGTCAGCTATGCCGCGTTTGTCCTCACAAAGTTTCGACATGGGAGGAATCGAACCTGTGCCCTCTCGGAGGGTTTAGACACTAGCTCCAGCGCCTTCAAAGAAGGCCTTTCTTAGCCGCGGCCAGGTCGGCAACATACCAGCTAGAGGCTGCCCAGCAGTGTGAACTAGTATCCAGGCAGGCCCACGCGGCCTATCATAGCTGGGTGACTGTAGTGTAGTAAGTAGTGTACACGTGAACCTGGCACGGTATTGGTGGCTGAGCTCGAGCGGCTGTGAGCCCCTGGGTGCGCATTTCGAGGCATTTGACGGCAGACCACTGGGTCGTCTGACAGTACAGCCCTGCTCATCAACTGGCACTTTTGTTACGGTTTCAGAACTGTCACTTTTGTTACGGTTTCAGATCATTCATCATTCATCTTCAACACACAGACCGGCCGCCTCTTGCTCGAGGGCGGCCCACTTTGGCCTGGGCAGCCCGGGCCGCCCTCCCCCCCGGGCGCATGTTCGGTGTTGGAGGGGTGTGCCCAGCGATAGGGGGGCCCTGAAGGCATGCGCCGAGGCCGGGAAGCGTGGTTCGGCGCTGCTGCACGCTTGGCGATTTGAACAGAACCACGTGCCGCCGAGCTGCGGCCGCAGTTTCCGGCCCACGGTCTACGGTCGCAAGCCACGGGACTCGGCGGCACGGCGTTTGGGCCCAAGCTTGCTGCCGCCTCCGCCGTGCCCGGGGGGCAGCGCGGCGGCGGCGGCGGCACGCTGCGACGCCCCCGTGCTGCTGAGCTGCGGCCGTAGTTTCCTGCCAGAAGCCCACGGCCACAGCCGCGGGACTCGGCGGCACGGCGTTTCGGTCCACGGCTTGCTGCCGCCGCCGTCGCAGGGCTGCTGCCTGCGGCGGCGGCGGCACGGCGTTTGGGTCCACGGCTTGCTGCCGCTGCCGCCGCCGCAGGGGTGCTGCCTGCGGCGGCGGCGGTAGCGCACGTGGCAACCCCCCGCGTTTCCTTGCCTCCCATCCACCGGACCCCGTCCTGCGCTTCCCTTTGTTTAGGGAGGGGCTGCTCACTGCTCATTGCTCATTGCTCATCGCACACTGCTCAGCTGGGGGGAGGGTGGTCGGAGCCATGGAGAGGGTGCTCCATGGTCCACCCCCTCTCTTGATGCCCCTTGATCACGTGTGCCCCCTGCCCAAGGTCTGCTCACGCGGCCTATCATAGCGGGGTGACTGTAACACAGGTACTGCTCAACGCTCATTGCCCTATATCCCACCCAGCCGCAGGACTCCACTGCCGCCCGCGCCCCGCCCCATCTGGCCGCTTGCGCGCCCCATCCCACCTCGATGGGGCCCGCCCACACCGGGGCCTCCCCCCTCCCGACCACTGCTTTCCCAACGGCCCCGAGCCGGGGCTGCCCTCATTGCATACATAGAGTGCCTTTCCCTGCTTTTCTAGTGACCTAGCGTTCCGCACTGCCGTTTGGCCAGCCCATGCTCCCGTACCGTTGCGTTTCTCCCCAATGCGCCATGCCACTTTGCCAGTCATACACACGTTTCGATGCGTGCCCTGTCAGCTGCTTGCGTTGCATGTCGCCTTGCTCCACCCCTGTTTTATTGCTTTCTCTGCTTTCGCCCGGATCCCGTCCCGTTTCGGCGGGGAGTCTATGTTGCAAGCTAGTTCTTGCTTTACCAGACTTTAAGCCCCCCCACACACACAAGCACACTGTGGAACATGTGGCGGCACAGCGGCGGCAGCACTGCCGCCGCTGACCTGGACCCCCCCGGTGAGTTGCTGCCGTCACTTCCTTGCCGCCCAAGACCGCAATTCCGGCAGCTTTTGTCGCAGGTATTTGCCTGGCGCCTCTGTAAACCGGCTGGGTTATTCACGGTCGAGCGATCAGTGGTAATCGCTTCTCACGCGGGTGAACATGGGCAGCGCGGATGCGTTGAAGGCGCAGCTCAAGGAGCTGAGCGACCGGCGAGCCGCCCTCGAGCTGGAGGTCGCCCAGCGCAGCGCCCGCCTCGAAACGGCGGGCGTCGGCATGGGCGGCGCCTTGGTGGACGGAGAGGTCCGCTCTGCTTTGGTTGCTTGATAGCTGCAGGGGCTGACAGCTGCATGTTCAGTGTCGTTGCATCATGCGTGCTGCTTGCACGGCGGCAGTGGGCCCCTGCCAGCCGTGTGCCAGGCGCTCGATGGAAAACTTGGCAGGCACCCAGCATACACGTGCTGTGCTGCTCCAATGGGCGCGCTTGCCTATCCTGCTCTGGTCCGCTGCCGCAGGGCTTTCCGCGGGCTGACGTGGATGTGGCGGCCATCCGTGCCGATCGCCACGCCATCATCAGTGAGCCACCTCGTGCTGCCTGAGCCTGCCGCCGCCCTGCTGCTCTGGTTGCCCCGCTTGCTCCGCTGCGCTCACTACGCGGCTCCTGCTGCTGCTGCACGCCATGCAGCTCCTGCCCGGCCCTCTCACCCGACTTGTCCCCGCCGCCTCTCACCTGCTGCTGGCTCATGTGCCGCCCTGGATGCCTGCCGTGCCTGCAGCTCTCACAAACGACCACAAGGCCCTCACTCGGCAGATGGAGGTGCTCCTGCACCAGCTGCACGCCCTCTCCAGCCTGCCCGGCGCCGCGGCGCCGCAGCCAGCTGCGGCAGTGGCAGCCAGGCCGCCGCCACCCGTAGCTTCTGGGCAGCACATGGCCAACGGCAGCGGCTCGCCCATCGCCCATCAGGCGGGACACTCGCTTCACCAGCCGTTTGCTGTGGTGGATGAGGTGACGTCCGGCTCGCCCGCTGCCGCAGCAGGGCTGCAGCTGGGGGACCAGATGTGCAGCTTTGCGGGCGTGACGCAGCAGACGGCCGGCACGCTGCAGGCGGTGGCGGCGGCACTGCAGGGGAACGAGGGGCGTGCCGTGGAGGCTCTGGTGCTCCGGCACGGTGCCCCGCTGGCGCTGCAGCTCACGCCGCAGCGCTGGGGCGGCCGCGGCCTGCTGGGCTGCCACCTGAGGCCGCTGTGAGGAGGCGTTCTGAGAGCGCTTGTGTGATTGAGCGTTGTTGATACCCCAGCGTGTGAGTACCGAGTTCCAGCTTCCGCCGGCATGAGGGGTTACAGAAGCTGCCGCCAGAAGGAGGCGGCAGATGCAGTCCCTGCCGGCGGATGGCACAGAGAGTTTCGCTATCAGCTGTGTGGGTTGCTTCACCTTGATTTTGGCATGGACATCAGGGGGATGTAGTGGGGTGAGCCCTGTCCAGTGGGTGGTGTCCGCCATGCGCCATGCGCCCGCGGCGCTGTGCGCGCCATGTGGCGCGCCCTTCATGTGGGTCCTGCCACCTCCCGTCCCAGTTGCCTCTCAGCATTCATTTTTGCCTTCAGCCGCGGTCACGGGTAAACCATTTGTGCTGTCTTCTCTCTCTTCACTTCCCCGCCGTGTGGGAACGTGCGTTCATCCCCTCGCAACTGAGTGATAACAATGCCTTATTAACCCGTTTCGCGTGGCTGTGGTTTGTGACCGGCTATGGACGCCGACCCCGCACCCGCCGCGAACCGGCTTGAGCAGCTGCCCACAGAGCCGTCCGAGCAGGGGCAGCCGGTGGAGGCAGCGGCAGCACAACCGCACAATGCAGCACCTTCCCCTCCTGCCGGCAGCGGCGACCGTGCAGGAAGTGCACCGCCGGCACCGTTGCCGCCAGCTGACCTGCAGCCAGTGAACGGCTTGAACCGGCCCGCGGTGCCTGATGGCCCCCTGCAACAACGGTGAGTGGGTGCAGACACTTCTGCAGAAACGGTCTTGTACGCAACGTCCCATACAGTACCACCCAGACCTCGCTCACCGCAGCTGAACGCCCTCTGGTGCCCTCACCACCCACCGTTTGCTGGTATCTCCACCGCCGGCCGCAACCCTCACCACGCCTGCTCTCCGTGCGCATCGCCCTGCTGCAGGGGCAGCAGCCGGGTGGAGGCAGATGGCCGCCAGCGGCGCGGACGCAGCCACAGCCCAGGCGGCAGCAGGGAGCGGCGCAGCCGCAGCAGGAGCCGTACCCGCAGCAGCAGCAGCCATGAGCGCCGGCGGCACAGGCGGCAGCAGGCGCAGCGCAGCAGGAGCAGCCGCAGCCGCAGCCGCAGCCGCGAGCGGCGGCAGCGCCGCAGCAGGAGCAGGAGCAGCGGGCGCAGCCGCAGCCGCAGCTGCAGCCGTTCAGCAGACAGCGACGGCAAGAGGCACAAGCACCGCCACAAGCACCGCCACCACCACCACCACAAGCACCATGACAAGGAACACCACTCGCACCGCCACCACCACGCCCCACAGCACCAGCAGCATCAGCATCAGCCCAGGAAGCGCAGCAGGAGCCGGTCAGAGCCGCGGGAGGAGGCGGCCGTGCCGCCCCCGCCGCGCCCAGGCGGCCCGTTTGCCGCCGCCGCCGCACCACCACCACCACCCTCTGAGGGGGCTGGACCTGCAGCGGCGGGGGCAGGCGCTGGTGCTGCAGAGGACGGGGAGATCATGCGGCGCAACAGCAGCGTGGGAGCCTCCTCCCTGATCAAGCTCAGCCTGCTGCCGCCCGGGCAGCCGTCGCCCGCCACCGCGGCAGCTGCCGCAGCCCTGCTGCCGCCCTGCGCGGCCTCGGCGCGCTTCGCAGGCCCCACGCCGTCCCCGCTGGGCCCGCCGGCGCTGCCACGGCTGCACACGCCGTCTGCCGCGGCGCTGGCGGCGGCGCAGGGAATAGACGTGTCTGATGTGTCGCTGGTGCAGCCCTCGCCCATGGCGGCAGAGGCCACGGTGGCGGCGCTGTCGGCACTCATGAGGCAGCCTGCGCGGCAGCCCTCGCTGCCGCACCTGCACCAGCCAGCCAAGCGTGGCGGCGGCGGCGGCGGTGGAAGCGGTGGAGCAGCGGGCGGGGGCAAGAAGAAACAGCTGCTGAGCTTTGGGGATGAGCTGGAGGAGGGTGAGCGCCCTGGCTGCTGCTGGGTGCAACCCCTGCCTGCATCCCTGCCTGCCTGCCTGCGGCCTGCTTCCACCGGCCGCGCGCAACTGGAGCATTTCCAGCCACCTGTCCCGTCACCAGGCAATCAGGCTGCTGCTGTGGCTGCTACTGCTGCTGCTGATGAAGGATGATGAAGGATCCCCCGCCTTCCTCCCCCCTTCCAGACGAGGTGGACGGCGGCGGCGCGCGGCCCGCGCTGGCCATGTCTGCCGCCACATCCAAGCGCTTCAAGCACGAGAAGACGCTGGTGATGCTGAACCCCAGCCTGTCGGGAGGTGAGGGGGTGGGGCGGTGTGGTTGGGGAGGTCAGGGGGCCTGCTGGGCAGGGTAGGGTGTGCCTGGCTGGTGAGGAGGGCCTGCAGGCTGGGGCACGGGGCGAGCGTGTAGCGTGCAGGTTGGGTGTCCCCGCTGTGCGCTGCCTGCTGGCTGCCGCAGCGCGACCTGCTGGATCACCCTCCGCCCACCACCCCACCACCTCGCCCCGCCTGCTGCCGCCTCCTGCCTGCCCGCTGCCGCCGCAGACCTGCAAGGCCACCCGCTGGCTTCGTTTGAGGACGAGGACAGCCTGCCCTGCTCCCCCGCCGCCCCGCTGGACAGGCGGCTGGGCCAGGTGCTGTGGGGATCCGCCCAGGTAGGCGGGGTTCTGGGCCGGGGCATGCGTGCCGTTGGCGCGCCCCACGCCGCGCGCTGCACTGGCCTCCCCTCCCCTTGCTGCTTCTCCTGCTCTTGCCTCGGCACACGCCCCCGCACACACACCCCTGCACCCTGTTGCAAGCTTCTCCTTCCCACACTCTCATACCCACCACCACACGCACGCACACACTACCACCTGTTTCCCGCGCAGGCCAAGGGCATGCGGCCCTACATGGAGGACCGCCACACCCTGATCAACTCCTTCCAGCCCCGCACCTCCTCGGGGCAGGCGGTGCAGGTGGGGCGCTGGCAGGGACGCGAGGTGGCTGGGAGGGGGCCCAGCGGAGGGCCGTGCGCCGGTGCAGGGACTTTTTGAGATGGGGGTGGGCCCTTGGCCTGTGCTGCCTGCCCGTGGCTGGCCCTTTCTGACCGCCCATGCTTGGCGTCCCTCCCCACCTCGCCTGCCTCCTGCCCTCCCTCCCTCCCCACCTCTCCCCACCTCGCCTCACCTCGCCTGCCTGCTGCCCTCCCTCCCTTCCCACCACTCCCCACCCCCACCAAACCCAACCCCACCCCACCCTGCGCAGGATGGCGTGTTCCGCGCCTACGCCGCCGTGTTTGACGGCCACAACGGCGCCTCGGCAGCGGAGCACGCCGCCGACCGGCTGCATCACGTGCTCGCGGCATAGGCGGCCATGCGCACCTGCACTGGTGGGCGCCGCTGCTGCGCCGTCAGCGGCTGCTTGCTTGCTGCTGCGCTGTTATTGGGCTCGCGCCGCACCTCCCACCACCCGCGCCGCCTCACCCACCTACCCACCCTGCCCACTGCCCGCTCGGCTGCCTCCGGCCCCGCAGGCGAGGGCCCGCCCGCCACCGCGCTGCAGGAGGAGGAGCGCGTGGCGGCGGCGCTGGTGCACTCCTTTGAGGCGGTGGACAAGGAGATCATGATGAGGTGCCGGCTGGAGGGCACCAAGGGCGGCGCCACGGGCCTGGTGGTGCTGCGCATAGGTGGGCAGCACGGCGCGGGGCCGGCGGCGACGTGCTGCGTGCGCTGTGCGGGGAGGGCAGGCGGGCAGGGGTGTGCAAGCAGGCGTGTGTCCAGCGCACTGTGGGAGGCTTGCCGTTGGGCAGGGCAACACGTGCAGCCCGCCCGTTTGTGTTTCCTTTGTACCTTTGCTTGGCACCTACCGCGCGGCTCCCTGCGCCCTGCAGGCAACCAGCTGTACGCCGCTCACTGCGGCGACTCTCGCGCCGTCATGAGCCGCGGCGGCGAGGCGCTGCGCCTGACCGAGGACCACAAGCCCAATTTGCCGCGGGAGCGCAAGCGGGTGGAGGTGCGGCACATAGTGTGTGTGGGGTGGGCGCCATGCGCGCAGGCCTCGTGGGCGCACGTCCGCATGACCCAAGCCCTACATCTCTGTGTTGTTGTTTTGCTGGTTGTTTATTGCTGGTGTCCTGCTGGTGTCCCGCTCCCAACTCCCGGCCCCGACCCCTGGCCCCGATCCGTGCCCCCGCAGGGCATCGGCGGGCGGGTGGACTTCGCGCGGTGCTGGCGCGTGATTGTGGACCCCGGGGACGGGCGCCCCGCCAGCGGGCTGGCGGTCTCGCGGTGCGCGCCGCTGGGTTCCTGGTGCCGCCCCCGCCTGCGCAGCGCCTGCACAGCGCCTGCACAACGCTGCTCGCGCTGTGCCGCTTGCCGCGCCCAGAGGAGCCTGCCGTTGATGGCCGCACAGCCAGACAGTGCCATGCTGGGCACACAGAGGCACACACTTCCCGCCCGCCGGTCTCCCCCCCCCCCC
>NW_005435061.1:462978-482060 GCF_000147415.1 Chlorella variabilis
CCCCGACACGCCCACCCCACCGCCCACCCGCCACCCGTCGGAGCTCCCCCACTCTCCCCACCCTCCCCACCCTCCCCACACGCTTTCCACCTGCAGCTCCTTTGGGGATCCAGACTTTAAAGAGCCGCTGCACCTGGTGACCGCCACGCCCGACGTCATGCGCGAGCGGCTGCAGCCGGGGGACGACTTTGTCATACTGGCATCCGACGGGCTGGTGGGTGGCTGGGGCGGGTGGTGGTGGTGGTGGCGGTCGTGGCTGTGGTAAGGGTGGGTGGAGAATGGTTGAGTAAGAGAAGGTCAGGGTGCGATTGGGTTTGCTGCGGGGCACTGCAGGGTGCCCGCCCGACCGTTTCGGCCTGCCCTGTCCGCCGCGCCCTGCTGCCGCCTGATGCAGTGGGACGTGCTCTCCGACTCTGATGCCTGCTCCGTGGTGCGGCGCCACCTGCAGCAGGCGGGCGCGCCCCGACAGATCACGCCCCCGCAGCTGCTGCCCGGCGCCGCCGCCTTTGGCGCGGGATCCTTTGCCGACCAGCTGCGGCGCCCGCCGCTGCTGACGCCCGCGCTGGCGGCCGCGGCGGCGGAGCGGCTGGTTCAGGAGTCGCTGGATCGAGGCACGATGGACAACGTGACGGCGGTGGTGGGGCTGCTGCAGTGGGACTGAGTGGTTGCCTACTGCCTGCCCGCGCGCCCGTCTCGGCCGGGCGGCGTGCCTCTCCCGCCCTGCGGTGGCCGAGTAGGGCAGAGACCACGGCGCATAGCCCCTGTTTGTTTGATCCCGCTCTCAGGCTACATATACCACGAATGATGCAAATGACTCGTACTACTATTCAGTTTGAATACCATGCATGCCGCGCTACCCTGCTCTTTCCTTCTAACACTGCCCACATGTTCGGCAGCGAGGCGAGGTGGCGGCGGCAGGCCTGCCCTGCGCAGGGCGCCGGTGCCCCGGCGCTTGCCCAGTTCCGAGGGTTTCAGGCTGAGGCAGCGGCGACCCAACACCCGTATCGTGCATTTCAGGGCTGTGGCTGGTCGGAGCTGCTTCTGGGGCGGCTTCCACAGCTCTGAACTGCTCACGCTGTGCACGCTGTCGTCAGACTGAGAACGCGTCCGCATTATATCGGCGCCCTTTAATGGCCCAGTCACCTTCATAAGCATGGTAAACCACGCCATCAGCGTTTTACCACCACTGTAGAGCTTGGTCTTTCACGCTCCCGGCAGGATCTATCTCGGTCATGCGGACGCTGGTCACTTCACGCCCTGCCCTGCGATCATGGGCGCTACTGGTCGTTGTGACAGCTCTGGTGCCGCCCGCTGTCCCAGCCCACAGCTTGCCCACCAGGTGCGCCGCCCGCTCCACCCTGCAATTCCGGCCCGCCCCAGGGCGGTGACCCTGGCACGCTGCCACCCTGCAGGCGACTAGCGCAGGACGATCTGGTGCAGTCCGCGATTGTTAACGGCGTCAATGCCAAGAGGGGGCGGTGAGTCCAGAGCTAGACAGCTGGGACACCTTGTTGGGTGCTGACCGTGCGGGGCGGCGGCCCGGCTGCGTCAAGAGTGAAGGCGTGGCCTCCTCTGCACATGGGCCGCTGCAGGTACCCCTATGCGGCCTCCCTGCGCCGCAAGGTCGGCAAGCTCTGGATGCACTTCTGCGGCGGTGCGTGCAGCATGCAGGCATGGCTTGCCCAGCATGCGCTGGCCGGTGGTGTTCGTCAGTGGCTGGGCATGGCGACGGTGTGTGCCAGACTGGCCTGCCGTCCAGCGGAGAACATGCCCTCAGCAGATCTCCCTGCCTCGCTCCCATGCGCCCTTGCAGGCTCTCTAATCCACCCAAGAGTGATCCTGACAGCCGCCCACGTGCGTGTGCTGCATGCTCTTGTCCGCTTGAACTGTTGGGAGGGGGAAGCGACGCACCAGCCCTTTGGGTGTGCTCACCCATGTTTCTCCTTCCTACCTCTGTGCAGTGCTTCTACAACGAAGATGGCACCCGAGCATCCCCTGGATTCTTCAAGCCGCTGGTGAGCGCCCCCAGTTCCCACAGAGCGACCATCCGCTGCCAGGCGGCAACCGCTCCTCCCGGCCCCTGCCTCCCAGCCTCTCGCCCCCCCTCCATCCCACCCTTCCTGCTTCGCACCCCTCCCCACTGCGGCTGCCCTCCTGCCCCCGCCCAATCAACCGCAGGTGCGCATAGGCGGGTATGTCAAGTATGGCGGCGACGCCGGGCACGAGACCAGGCGTGGCATCGCCGTGCGCATCCACCCCCGCTACTCTCCCGATACCGAGGAGAATGATGTGGCGCTGATCCTGCTGGACCGCTCCTCAACTCGCGCCACCATCCGCCTGCCCCGCCCCAGCCGCCTGCCCGCGGCGCGGTTTGGCGCGCAGCTGACGGCCGTGGGGTGGGGGCTGCTGGCGGATGGAGGGCCATCGGCCCGGGTGTTACAGGAGGTGTGTTGGCGGGTGGGAAGGGGAGCCCGCTGGCCTCCCTGGGCCTGGGCGCGCTCTGGCAGCCTGCCCGCAACCCAGCCTGTACTGCCCTGTACATGAGTCGGCAGCACCGCCATGATACTGCTGCACGGTTGGTTCACCAGGGGTTCCACCCATCAGCCAGTCCCTTCGTCTCTGCTGGCGTTGCAGGTGCAGCTGACGCTCCGAGGCTATTCAGTGTGCAAGCGGTACATGCCCAGAGAGAGGTGGGCTAGGAACTCGATGATTTGCGCGGGCAATCCTGAAGCCCGCCGCCGCAAGGACACGTGCTCAGGCGACTCCGGCTCTCCGCTGCTGCTGCGCACCACCAAGGGGCGGCGGGGCTGGGACCTGCAGGCAAGCGCCGGGTGTAGCTCAGAATAGCTCAGCTCCTGTGCCTCGCTGCTCTGCGGGCGGTGGCCACAGTGTGAGGATGGGGACATCCAGTTTAGAAGCGGCAGCCTGAGGCTGATGCCCCTGGGCGCAGCCGCATCTGACCAGCAGGCTTCCACAAGCCCCCTCCCACCCCGCGGCGGCTGCAGGTTGGCATCGTCTCCTGGGGCTACCGCTGCGCCGGCGGCAAGCCGGGCGTGTATACCAACGTTGCGAGAATGATGCCCTGGATCAGCGACAGCATGAGAGCCATGCTGAAGCGGCGCGGGCAGCGGCGTGGACTACTTGGTGAGAGCTAAATGATGCAGCGCATCCCTCAGAAATGAGGTGCCGCTGTCCTTCTTTGTTTCATTCACTCAGTCCTTTTGTTTGTTTCATTCACTCACAACTGGCAATGACTACTCCCCGTCAACACCCTTGCACAGCCCAACACTACCGCCTTCCATCTGTTACACTGCACCCCAAAACAGAAATGCAACATAAACGCAACAGCTGCCCTGTACAAAAGTGGCACTGGCGGACAACCCCCGTCCGAGATGCTGGACAGAATATGCCCCGGCCCGCTTCTGCGGTGCTGGCGACACATGTCCCTGGGATCAAAGCTTCTCGTAGCCGCTCTCTTGAATGACCCGGATGAAGCCCGCCCGCTCGCCGCCTGCATGGGTATCCCCACCCTTCCTGCCCTCCTCCATCTCCTCCTCCTCCTCCGACTCCTCGCCATACTCAACGAAGCACCTGTGCAGCACGAACAGGGCCATCAGCGCGGTCAGGGTGACCAGCGCAACTCCTGCAGCGGGATGGGAGCAGGCACCAGAGTAAATCAAGAGGAAGAGGGCGTGGTGTGTGCCTGTTCCGCAGCTGAGAGATGCAGGGCCGCGCCAGCTCAGCAGCTGACGCTTACAGAAACACACACTCACCGCTGATGCTGAAGTAGTACTGCATCTCCGTGACTTCCTGCACCGCCTTGTCTGCAGGTGGTAGTATCGGAGAGTTGTGCAGGTGAGAGACTGTTGGCTCATGCCAGTGCAGCTGAGCGCAGCTACCAGAGCTGCTGAGACCCAGGGCAGCACGACGCACCTGGCAGCAGCACCAGGCGCCTCTTGGCCACCGAGCCGAGGCGGATGTCAAATGCGCCTCGCTCGCTTGCATTGGCGCCGGCGCCGGGCCTGCGGGGAGATTGGCAGGGGGTGGTCGTTTGGGAGGTGTGTGGAGCGCAGGGGAATGCAGCAGGTGGCGGCTAGGCAGAGGGTCGCGGTTCCTCCACGGCCGAGATGCAGTGCAGCTGACAGCCGAGTCTGCCAACAAAGGCGGCCGCATGTGGCCCTCGCCCAGGCCTGAGCAAGTCCGAAGCAGCTGGCTGCCAGTGAGCGGGCGGGCGGGCCCCATCAGCTGCAGCCACCACCAACCACCACGCTCGCCTGCTGGAGACGCCATAGGATGATTCGTTGCGAGAGTACATCAGCTCAGCGCTCCAGCCGCTGGGGAGCTCGATCTTGAGCGTGGGCACGGACACGGGGGGAAGGCCCTCCACCACCTCCGCAGCGCTGCCATTGGCGCCGGCGCCGCCCACGGAGGCGGCGGCCTCCACCGCGGCTGCCAGCTCGGCGATGTCGGAGGTCAGCTCAGCCAGCATTCCGGCTGCTGCGGCGGGAGTGGATACTGAGGACTTGGGCGAGATGCCGCTGCCCAGGCCCGCAACCCCAGACGCCTCCTCCGCGTACTCGTAGCTGACCTGCCAGCCGTCCAAGTCGCGGCGCAGGGCCTCGTCCGCCGCCCGGCTGCTCTCGAGTGCCGCCAGCCACTCCGCATCTGCGGCCTCCGCTGGCGGCACGTGGCTGGCGCCCGTCACCGGCGGTGGCGGGGTGGGCGGGTTGAGGGGCGGCGCCGGCTCGGATCCCACTGCTTGGGCGGCCACCATGTCATCATAGTGGTACTCATAGTCATCTGCCAGGTCAGCGCTGGTAGCAGGCTGGGCCCAGTCGCCGCTCAGGTCCGCGGCTGGCTCCAAGGCGGCGGCCGCGGCGGCCGCGCTGTCAGCGGTGGCGGTGGCGCTGGCGGCCACCAGCAGCGCCAGCAGCGCCAGCAGGACGGCGCCTGGCGTGCGCTGCATGTTGCGGTGGGACTGAGCTGCTCTGCGAGAGGCAGGGGCGGCTTTGTGCTCAGCACCCCTGAACAAGGTTCAGCGCCGCGTTGCTCTGACTCCGAGGATCTGAAATTGTGTGTGGGTAGTCGCGCCCGGCGCTTTGAAGGGTTTTCTGGGGGCGGGCCAACAATCCGCAGCGCAGCGCGCACGCCACGCCGCCCCACCTTCCCTGCTGCAGTGCTGGCCACACGAACCCCTTCGCGAACCATTGCATCGCTATCTGCACCATCCCAAGAGTATAATCAGGCTTCAAATCGCCGCCTGCACTGACTCCTGTGGTTGCCCCCAATCGGCACTCGCCCTCTCGCGCTCAGCACCGCGTAGCACCGCTCTATCTCATCTACCATCCCCATATCGATCATAGCGCGCGCCTCAGAAGCCTCGGCGCCATGACCGCCTCGCCGCCGCTGGCCGCCATCGCGTCGGTGGCTGCAGGCGACACGCCGGACTCTGTCGTCGTGCGCTGCCTCAGTTTCTCCTTCCCCTTCAGCCCCCCCGTCATCCACGACCTCAGCCTGGAGCTGCCCCGCGGCTCTCGCTGCCTGCTGACGGGCGCAAACGGCGCGGGCAAGACGTCGCTGCTGCAGGTGGGAATGGCGAGGTGGTGCCTGGTCTGCCCCTCCCGCTGCTCCATGCTTGCGAGTGTGTCCAGCTTCCTATACAGCAGGTATCGAATTGCATCCACTCATGCTGCAGGTGCTGGCCGGCAAGTACATGGTTGGGCAGGACACGGTTCGTATTCTCGGGCGCCCCGCTTTCCACGACATCCAGCTGGTGAGCAAGGCACAGGGTTCTCAGAACGCTGAAGAAGGGTTCCGTCTCCAGGGCTGCCGGTTGATGCTGCCGTCCGGGTGTACATGCTTGAATTTGTTGTTTTGTTGTGTCCTGAGGCAAGGGGCAAGCACCTGCTGCCCGTTCTCCGTCCACACGCCGGCCGCACTCGGCCGCCCTCCTTGCAGGTGGCCAGCGGCGACTTGAGCTACCTGGGGCCGCAGTGGCGCCGCGACATCGCCTTTGCCGGCAACAACGTTCCCATGCAGGTGCGCCTGCTGTGCGCTGTGTGGCTGTAGAGGGGTCGGGTGCTGTGTGCCAGTGCAGGG
This sequence comes from Chlorella variabilis, assembly GCF_000147415.1. Taxonomy (NCBI): domain Eukaryota; kingdom Viridiplantae; phylum Chlorophyta; class Trebouxiophyceae; order Chlorellales; family Chlorellaceae; genus Chlorella; species Chlorella variabilis. The sequence continues at coordinate 469,078 of NW_005435061.1, forward strand.
GGTGGTGTGGTTTGTGGTGCTGGTAGGGCCGGATCCTGCCAGCGTCGCAGCTGCCGCTTACGCCTGCTCGCGTGCCTCACTGTCTGCAGGGCGACATTGCGGCGGGGCAGATGCTGATGGGGGTGGAAGGCGTGGACCCTGAGCGGCGGGACAGGTGACCGGCTTAAAGCTTGCCTCTGCTGTAGGCAGCGGCCCTCCCTCTGGCAGTCGTCTGCGCGGGCAGCATCTTGGGTTTCCCTCCCGTTTTGCTCTCCCTCTCCTTCCCACCGCTCAAGCACGCCTCTCTTGTTTCCAAACTCGTGCCCTATCAGGCTCATAAAGCTCCTCGATGTCGATCTGAGCTGGCGGCTCAACAAGGTGTCGGACGGCCAGCGGCGGCGCGTGCAGATCTGCATGGGGCTGCTCAAGCCCTACCAGGTGACTGCCCGCCTCGCCGACCGCAGCCTGCCCACGTGCCGGGCCCGCCATTGCAGCCTGCTGATGTGCCGCAGCATTGTCTGCTGCACTTTGTCCCCTGCGGCATGAGCTGCCCCAGCCGTGTCTCAAATCCCTCCCTCCCTTCCTCTCCCTCCTCTCCTCCCTCCCCTGCCAGGTGCTGCTGCTGGATGAGATCACGGTGGACATGGATGTGGTGGGGCGCCTCGACCTGCTGGCCTTCTTCACGCAGGAGTGCGAGGAGCGGGGCGCCACCATCATCTATGTGCGCCGGCATGGGGTCGCTGGCTGGCACTGCCGGCCTGGCCTGGCCTGGCCTGGCATGGCATGGCATGGCATTCGTGCTTCTCTGTGGTGCTGGGTGCGGACGCAATTAGAGAGCGAGGGGGTTGTGGCGTGGCGGATCTTGTGCATGGCAGGGGAGCAGGGGAACCACCTGGTTGTTGCGTTTGCGGCACTGCCGGTGCCCACCGCCTGCCTTGCAGGCCACCCACATTTTCGATGGGCTGGAGAGCTGGCCCACGCACTTTGCCTATTTGGAAGGCGGCAGGGCGGTGCGAGGTGGGTGCGCGTCTGGGGCTCGGCCGGCGCCAGCCTGGCTTTGTTGCCGGTGCGGGTGGGGCGCGGTACTGATCGGTTTGGTTCCCCCATCCTAATGCACCCCGGGGCTTCCTGGCGTCGCATCCCCGCCCTGTGGCTGCCCCTGCAGGTGGCCCTGTCAGCGGCATCCCCGAGCTCCACACGGGCAGCAAGCTGCTGCATGTCGTTGAGGGATGGCTGAGACAAGAGAAGGCGGAGCGTCGGAGGCGGCAGGCGGCAGCGGGCGAGCAGGCGGCGGCACCGGTCGCGCCCCGCATCTCCCACCCGCTCATGCCCTCCAAGCACATGGCATTCTTCAGATAGTCTCTGAAATTCGTTTGTGCGACAATGATCCTGCGCAAGAGGCCCAATGCAGAGTCCTCTCCTGAGAGGGTTTGGCGCGCCGCAGGTAGGCCTCGTCGCCGGTGTCACCTTTCCTGTGAATTGGGACCCAAATGAGCACACGTGATATTTGCATGCATGGTTATACTCGAGGCGGGCGCCTACGACTTGTATTGAAGGTTTTAGCGGGCGTGCTCAGGGTGCTGTGCCGTGGAGCGTCACGACGATCTCCTGCTGAAACTGCAGAGTGGGCTTGCCCTTGCAGTTCTGTTCCAGCAAGAGGCACCTCAGGCGGTGCCTTCCCCTGCAGTTGTGCACTCCCTTGGCGCACTCACCCTGCCCGCTTGCCCTTCCCCGGCCACGCGTCCATTCGTTCCCCACAGCTGGAGCCGAGCGCGTACCTAGCACCCGCGGCCCTGGGGGCCTTCCTCCCTGTGCATCCGCAAGCCTCTAGCGGTGCCCGACGCTGCCAGTCCACTGCTGCAGCCAGTCATGTCCTCGACTGTCCCGCAAAAGAAAAAACGGACCAAAGGCGGTGAGAATACGCCGAAAACAACGCTGGCCGGCATCCCCTCCCCACCCCAGCTGCCGGGGGCCTTGCCTGCGTGCCCGCACTCCAGCATCAACCATCTCAGGGCCGCTCCAGCGTGTTCGCGGCGCCCCGGTTGGGGTGGTGTGGGCCGGGTGTCGGCGGCGCCCCGCCGCCTCAGGGAGCAGATGAGCAGGGTCCCGACCACCCTGCTCATCCGCCCTTTCCCTGCAGGCCGCTACTCGCATGAGATCACCAAGGAGGAGATCGAGCAGTACTATCACCTGCCCTGCGAGGAGGCCAGCAAGCAGCTGGGCATCGGCCTCACAATCCTCAAGCGCATCTGCCGCCGCCTGGGCATTGAGAAGTGAGCGGGACGTGCGCCGCACTGAACAGCTCGTGTGCTTGGACGGCAGCAGGCAGCACCCAGCATGCACTACAGGGATCTGGGGAGCCTGCCCGGCGGAGCAGACTGGCCTGCTGTCGCCCAAAGCAACCCGTCCCGCACGAAACCCCGAAGCCCCGCACTGTACCCCCCCCCCCCCCCCCCCCTCCCCGTCCCGTCTTCTCCTGCCCCTCAGGTGGCCCTACCGCCAGCTCAAGCGCGCGGGCAAGCTAGGCGATGCCGCGGCAGCCGCGGCGGCGATGTCCGGCGGCGGCGGCGGCGGCCTGTCGTCGCCCTTCCAGGCCGCGTCCGGCGGCAGCGGCGGCGTGCCCAACGGGCAGGCCGCGGCAGCCCAGCAGCAGCAGCAGCAGCAGAAGTTCGCGTGGGGCGACCCCGAGGCCGGGCTGGCCCTGAGCGGCTCCGATTCTGGAGACAGCGGCGGCAGCTGGCAGGCGCAGCACCGCGCCTCCGGCCCCGTGCTGCCCATCATCGGCCGCCAGGCCTCGGAGCCGCTGGCGCCGCCGCCGCCGGCGGCGCCGCGGCAGCTGGCGGGCGCGCCGCCGCGGCGCCGCGCCCCGGCGGGGGCCGACAACTTTGGCGGAGCGGGGCCCGCGGAGGATTCGTTTGTGGCGGTACTGGGTGGTCCCGCCACGCTTAAGAGAATTCGGGAGGACGACGGCGACCCGCTGCAGGCCATGCTTCAAGGGGACTACTTTGCCGCCGAGGCGCCCTTCCCCAACCCCTTTGCCGCCGCCGCGGGCGTGCCCGATGCGCCCGGCGGCGACGGCGGCGGCGGCGCGCCCGCCGCCGGCGCCGACCAGCTGGCCGCCTCGCTCAACCGCCTGGCCATGCGCACGCTCAGCCTCAAGCGGCAGTGCAGCCGGGACGACACCGGGCTGGATGCTCTGGATCAGGCGCTGCTGCAAGAGGTGAGCCTTTGATCGGAGGGTCGGGAGTCGCCGGCCACTGCGGGAGACGGAGCAGAGGGGGACGGAGCCGGGGCTGAAGGCCCAGGAGTCGCCGCAGCGTGTGCCACATGAGGGGCCCGGCATGCACCACCAGAGGGAGCTCCGGCGCTCCAGCTCTGGTGGTGGTGGGGTTGGGAGGGGGCGGCGCGTGGCACGCCCCGCCTGGCGTGGGCTGCCTGCTGGCGGTGTTCTGCCCTGCTGATCCACCTCGCCCACATGCCTGCCGTGCCTGCGCCCTGCTCTTCCTGCAGCGCATGGACGCCCAGCAGGCGCAGGCCCACCAGCAGCAGCGCATGGCGGCAGCCGCTATGGGCTTGTCCCGCGCTTGCAGCATGCCGACGGCCGGCAGCGGCGGGCAGCGCGCGAGCCCGCCGCTGCCGCGGCGCCAGGCGGCGGCGGCGGCGGCGGCGGCGCGCGGCGGCGCCGCCCACCCCGGCGCCTTTGCCGGCTTCGACCCGCACGCGGGCTGGGTGGCGCAGGAGCAGCTGCGGCTGCCGCCGCTGCCGCCGGGCCAGCAGCGCGCGGCGGGCGGCGGCGGCAGCAGCGCCGCCGCCTCGCCCTTTGGCGCCGCGCAGGCCCAGGTGCTGCCCATGTCTCATGGGGGCCGGGTGGGAGCCATGGAGAGCATTGAGGAGCCGCCTGATGCCGACCTGGGCCTCGCCAGGTGTGCCGGCAGCAGCGCACCACACGCCACCCTAGGCAGCAGCAGAATGCGGAGTGGGGCAGGGAGCACTGGCTCAGTCTCGGCTCAGCTTCTCTGGGAGTTTCTCAGGAGGCTGAGGTGGAAGAGGGAGGCACCTGCCGGGACGCACACCTGCTGCTCACCACCTCTGCCACCTCCAGCCCCGCATGGCCTGGCCGCCTGGCGGCCAAAGCCTGCCTGGCCCCCACCCTGCAAAACGCCGCCACTCACTGTGTTTCCTGTCACCTTTTCACTCCCACGCAGCGACCCCAGCCTGTCCGCGCTCGTGTTTGGCCTCGGCGGCCCGCGGCGCAGCACTTCCAACTCAGATGGCGTCTCGGATGGCGGCATGCTGCATGAGAGCGGGTCGGGCATGCTCAGCCTGCAGCACGCCAGCAGCAGCGGCAGCGCGCAGCGCGGCGGCGACGCGCTCAAGCGGGACACCAGCGCCGTGTTCCTGGTGCAGCAGGTGCAGGCGGCGGCGGCCACCGCGGGCGGCGTCACCAGGTGCGCGCGGCGGCGGTGTTGGTGGCATTGGTGTTGGGGGGGCTGTGTGTGCAAGTGTGTTTGCTGGGCCTCACGGTGGCTTGCCAGCTTCCCAGGACGCGCAACGGTGCCGCTGGCCGGCACCGCCGTTGCACCCTGCCCCCAACCCCGCCGCGCCGCCTGCCCTCTTGCCTGTTGCCGCAGCGTGGGGCCGGCTGCGGAGGGCGGCGAGGCCGGGCGGGGCACGGCGGCGGAGGGTCCCCAGGACAGCTTGGCCGCGCTGCTCAGCCCCTTTGGCATGACCACTGGCGGCGCCCTGGACGACAACGAAGGTGTGTGTGTGTGTGTGTGTGGCACGGGTGGTGGAGGTGCCGTGTCTGTCGATCCGCTGCGTTTGCAACCACCGCACGTCCCGAATTCCCGAGCCGACCCGCGCCGCGCTGTGCCTGCTGTGCCGCGCTGTGCCTGCTGTGCCGCAGTGGACGACCTGCTGGCCGACTTCCTCGGCCCCGACCCCTCCCACCTGGCAGACGGCAAGATGGTGGAGCTTCTGGGCGCCTTCTCGCCCAGGGTATCACCCAGTACCGCAGACCCAATTGACCCGCTGGCAGCCCTGGAGTCGCCCCAGCCGCCGGCCGGAAACGACGGCAGCGAGGGGCAGGGCGCGCCGGCGGCGGCGCCGGCGGTGAAGCTCGAGGCGGCGGCGGCGCCGGCCGGCGCCCCCGTGTCGGCGTTTGCGCAGGTGGCGCAGCAGCCCGCCGCCAGCGGCAGCATGCTCAGCCAGGACACCCCCGCCAGCTCAGGTGCGGGTGGAGGCTCGCAGGCCGAGGCATGCAGCAGCTGCTCTACCGCGCAGCCTGCTCATTAATGCCTGTGCTGGCAAGGCAGCTGACTGTTTGCCTTGGTCGGCGCCCAGGCTGCACCCCGCACCCCTCTTCTCACGCACGCCCTCCTTCCCCTGCCCCTCTCCTTGTGTGAACCGTGTGCAGCCGGCGGCGGCGCGCCCCCGGCCAGTGCTTTTGAGATGGCTGGGTCCCACCAGGGCACCGATGTGATGCAGCTGGCCAGCAAGCTTGTGAGCGACCCCGACCCCGTGAAGCAGCTGCTGGCCAACCGGCTGCTGCAGATGCAGCAGCAGCAGGCGGCGCACCAGCAGGCGCAGCAGGCGCAGCAGCAGCAGCAGCAGCAGCTGATGGCGCACCACGCGGCGCAGCAGCAGATGCTGCTGCAGGCGCAGGCGGCGTCGGGCGGCCACGCCTGGCCGCCCTCTCCCGGCGCCGACCCGGCGGCTTCCCCGCAGCTGCTGGAGCTGCAGCAGGCGGCGGCGCACCACCAACAGGTGCATCAGGCATACCTGCAGCAGCGGCACGAGGTGCGGCTGATGCTGGCGCAGCGCGGCGACGCGCCAGCTGGCATGGCGGGGGACCCCGAGCGCCTGGCGCAGCTGGGCCGCCTGAAGCAGCTCAAGGATCAGCTGGCGGCGGCGCAGGCGCGGCAGAGCGAGCTGCGCCAGCAGCGGGAGATGCGCATGGCGCAGTCGCAGCAGGCGCAGCACCCGCAGCAGGCGCAGCACGCTGGCATGATGCAGCAGCAGCAGCAGCATGCCATGTACATGCAGCCCGGCGCCGTGCTGGGCGACATGGGCTCCGCCTTTGCCGGCGACGCGCCGCGGCTGGGCCCGCCGCCGCCGCTGCCGCCGCAGCGCGGGCAGTACGGAGGCGCGGCGCAGCAGGAGGCGGGCGTGGCCGCCCTGTTCAGCCAGTGGCAGGGCGAGACCGACAGCCTTGACCTCGGCTCGCTCCAGCAGGGGCAGGGCAGGTGGCCCGGCATGGCGGCCTCGCCGCACACGCAGCAGCAGCAGCTGCTGCAGCAGCAGCAGCAGCAGCAGTGGGTGCCCGCCGGCCTGCACCAGGCGCAGGCGCAGGCGCAGGCGCAGGCGCAGGCGCAGGCGCAGGCGCAGCAGATGGCGCAGGCGCGGGGGCAGCTGTTGGCGCAGCGTGCCGCCTCGGCGCCGCTGCCGTATGACCTCGATTGGTCTGCGACGCTGTGAGGGTTGAGGGTGTAGGGAGCGTTCGCCCTGCTGCACAGTGTCGCCCTCCTGCACACACCCTGCCTACCCCCCCTGCCGAGCCCATATGCGCCTGCACCCGGCTGCTCGGCGGGCCAGCCGTGCGCCTGGCTAAAGCGCATGCCAGGCCCCGCTTTCAGATCAACACCTCTCCAGCTCTCTCCCCTTGAGCTCGCTAGCCTTGCTCACTCTCCTCCGCCCGTCGTCGCGCGTCCGCGAGAGGCGGCCTCCCGCTGCCGCCTGCCTTCCGCCATCCCCATGCCAAGCTCCGAAATGCACCCGTTGTCATTTGACCCGCACGCCGTCCCCTGCCTGGACCGCTGCACCCCAGCGCTCTTGTTCACTGCACCGCTGTTGTTATTTCCTTCTTCCCTTCCCAAAACACGTTTTTCCAAAACACCGCCAGCACCGCCTGGCCGACCAGTGCAGCCATGTTGTCATGGCTGGCATCCTTCTCCTTAGTTTACACACCATCCGAGATCGAACCAAGCTTGCACCCCTAACACTTTCTTGCTCTGTCCAGCCTCACCACAGCCCTCCGGGCGGCCTGCCTACTGACCTGCCAGGCACCCGCATCATGCCATCAATACCACGCATGTCTGTACCCTCTTCTTTCGCACCCTCCACCCCAGATTCCAACCGTCCCCCGTTTTCCTCCCCGTTTTGTTCCCAGCCGCTGTGCGCTCCTCTGACCAACGAGCCCACTGCCTGTTTAGCAAGCTGCCTGCTGTGCCTCTGTGCCCTGTACTCTATCCCCTCTCCCGCCCGCCCGCCCACACCTGCTGCCTGTAAGATCCGCAGTATGATCCCACAGATGGAAGGCGGCCCCGCCAATCACAGAGGTGGAAGGAGAGCTGAAAAAGACATCAAGTCTGTGAAACTATCTGCAGCCACTCTCGGTTGTGCGCCTCAAACTTGAGGCGCTGCACGCTGGCCGCCCACTCCTCGCTGCCCGCAGCCACAGCATCCAGGGCCGCATCTGCCGCACGCGCCACCTGCGGCAGGGGCGTGGCGGCGCAGCCGGACACGTGGTAAAGGAGCTGGTCGGTGTTCCTGGCAGGGGGTGCGCCGTTGCCAGGACGCACCCTTGCTGGCCGTGCCCCGTACCGTGACGCCCCGCCCTGCCACCCTTCACCGCAGCAGCACGGGAGCCACCAGGAACACACCTCGCGGCACGTGTGCTGCAGCAGCTCCGCAAACCGGGCCGCCAGCTCGGCGTGCGCCAGCAGCGCGGCGCGGGTGGGGGCCTGCGCCGCCAGCCGCGCCGCCGCCGCCGTGGTGGCCAGCACATACCGCTCGTCGTCCATGCGCTCCAGCATCAGCCCGTGCAGCGCCTCCACCTGCAGGCAGCGCGGGGATGCCCCAAGGTGCAGACACACTTCGCCGTAAACCACACCCAATGACGCACCCCCATGCACCTATGTGCAACACCCGTCCCATCCAGAATAGAGCCGCCCACTCGTGGGGGACTCAAACCATGCAGGCTTGCTCTTCACAGAGCCGGCCCTTGCACGCAGCGCACATCACAGGCGCATGTTCCATCCCAGCAGCCGCTCTCACCAGCCCTGCACCGACCAGCATGCCCGCGCACTCCTCGTCCGCGCACAGCACCGCCACCGCCTGCACCGCCGACAGCGCCACGTCGCCCTGCTCCTGCTCCACCGCATCGCTGCCCGCCAGCAGGTCCGCTAGGAAAGTGTGCAGCTGCGTGTCTCGCAGCAGCTGGGCGTAGTGGTAGCCGGGGATGTCCAGGCAGGAGAGGCAGCCCAGCGCCTCGGCAAACGCGGCGGGCGGCAGCGAGCCCGCCTGCAGCAGGGAAGTCGAGCAGGCACCCCGGTGGGGCGTTTCGGTTGCGATCCGCAGCCCGGGCAGTGCAGGCCCTTTGCGTCAGACCGGCGACTGACCGGCGGGCAACAGGTGCACACACAAGAGCTCCCGGCGGTTGAAGGCAGCGGCCGGCAGGCTGGCTGGCTGGCCACACGAGGCTCACCATGACGAGGCGCCCCATGCGGGGTAGGGCGGGGGCAAAGCGCGCCCGCACCGGCTCCGAGTCGTGCTCGCCCAGCGCCCGCAGCAGCTTCCACGCCAGCTCATCCTCTGCCAGAGGCCCTGCGGCTGCTGCCGGGGCTGCGAGAGGAGGAAGCGCCGCGGCTGGCGGCTGCGCCCCGCCGGCCTCCCCGCCCTCTGCCAGGGCTGCGGCAGGCTGCGCCCCTTCGGCCTCCGCTCCCTCTGGCAGGCCTTGCTGCGGGGCGGGCGCCGGCTCGGCGGGCCCCACAGCCAGATCAAGCAGCTGCTCCAGGCGGCCGCCGCGGGCCATCTCTTCGGCCACCCGGGCGCTGCACGCCAGGCTGATGGATAGGGCTGCCAGCTCTGGGCAGGTGGCGGCCAGGGGCGGCTGGGCGGCTGTCAGCATGGCGTGCAGGCTGGGGATGGCGTCTGCGACAGCAGGCGGAGGGGCATGGCACGCAGCACGCAGGTTCTCACTGCGGCAGCTGCAACCACCCCATTCATGAGCGCAGCCCAGGTGCCCAGCTGGCATGGCACGGCGCAGTGCAGCATAGCATGGCAGCGCAGTGCATTGGCTGTGGCCGCACTGCTGCGAGCCACGTTCTCACCTGTGTACAGAAACATGGAGCGGTTCTTGGCTTCCAGAGACAGATGGTAGAGCAGTCCCAGCACCAGGCGAGGCAGCTGCGGACCTTCCTTCCCCACCCATTCCTTGCCCTGCTGCTGCTGCTGCGACGGTGTGTGGGCGCTCGGAGCCCTGAGCAGGGCCGACACCTTTGCAATCAGCCCCGCCGCTACCATCTGCTGCCGCATGGCGTCATCAAAAGACAGGTTGTGCAGCAGGCGCAGCACGCTCGGCAGCAGCTGGCTGACGCCCTCGGCGCTCCCTTCGGCGCAGCTGCTGCCGTCGCTGCCAGGGAAGGGTGGCACCAGCGCCGCCAGCTGGCCCACCGCCCCAGACTCCCGCAGCGCCGCGCAGTTTTCGCCATACACGGACAGCTTGCGCAGGAAGGTGGTGGCAAGCACCAGCAGGCGGGGGGCGCCGCGGTCGAGCAGCGCCACCAGCAGGCTCAGCAGGCCCTGCAGGCACAGGGCGGCAGGGCACAGAAGCGACGCTCTCTGCTTGCCTCCGGCCTCCCCGGCCAAAGAACGCCTCCCTGCTGGTGATGCAGAATTAGCTAGCCAGCCACTTCTGCTGCTTGCAGGCCCCAGAGCCGCCGCTGTGGCCCACCGCTGCCACCACTCCGCAGGCCATCGCCATAGCTGCAACTTTCAAGGTGCCCGCCCACCTTCTTCACCATCTTCTGCTCCACCCCCGCATCCTCCGCCATGTTCAGCAGCAGCGACAGCCCCGCATACAGCAGCGGCTCCTGGCGCGCCAGCGCCAGCGCCAGCCGCTGCTCCCGCGCCGCCAGCGGGCGCGCCGCCAGCAGCGCTGCGCCCACCCCCGCGACGCCCACGCCCTCCCGCTGCTGCCAATGTGCTGCTCGCCGCAGCTCCAGGTCAAGCAGCTCCATAGTGAGGGAGCCAACCTGGTTCTGCTGGGCAGGCAGGCAGGGAGGCGGGGCGTAGGGCACGGAAAAAGCACCGCACGTGCTTTGGTGGCCGCCGCGCAGCCCCGGCGCACAGCTCGGGTCAGCCGGGAGTGGGATGTCCGTCCACAGAGCTTGCAGCATGCATACGCCCGTGCTGGGACAGGAGCCTGTCCAGGATCAGCAAGCCGGGCACCCGCTGCCTGCCGCCCCCCCAGGCGCCGCACCTGCACCAGCAGCGCGTGGGCCTGCGGCAGGTGCGACAGCGCAAAGAAGGACATGAGCAGGGAGAGGCCCAGCTCGGCGCTGCGCTTGGCGTCCTCGCGCAGCAGGCGCGCCAGCGCCTGCAGCAGCGTGGGGTGCGCCTGCAGCGCCCCCAGGGAGCGAGGGTCGCGGAAGAGCAGCGCGATGGCGGCGGCGGCCGCCGTCTTGGGGCCCAGCTCCTCGTCGTAGAGAGCCTCCTGGGCAGGACAGGGCAGGGGTGTGTGTTTGGCATCCAGGGGGGTCAGAGATGGTGGCGACGGCGGAGCGACCGGCTTGCCGCCTCACTTGCAATGCTCTCTTCCAGGCACCGTGGACTGTGGCAGGCACAGTCCCAACCAAAATATGGGTAACCAATGTTGCGCTGCATGCACCTAAGTGCCCAAACCAGCACCAGCACACCAGCCCCCTCACCAGGTACGCCTCCAGTTGGTCGATGGAGGCCGTGGCGGCAGCGGCTGCCAGCGCCTGCGTCGCGCTGGCCCCCGCTGCCTCCAGGTAGCGCAGCTGCTCCTCCCGCAGCAGCTGGCGGTCCAGGTCGCTGACCCTGTGCCGCGCGTCCAGCGAGGCTGCGGGCTGGGCGGCGTCGGGTGGCGGCTGCGGCGCCGCCATGCGGCGTGCCGCTGCCGCCGCCGCCAGCAGCGCCCCGACCTCGTCCACGCGCTGCGGATGCAGCAGCTTGCAGCCGTCCACGATCTGGCGGGCCAGCTGCGGCAGGCCACTATCCTCCTCGGGAAGCTCAAATTTGATGCTGCAGATGCATGCAAACATTGAACGTCTCTGTGTGCAAGGGTTTTCCGCCGCCGCCGCCGCCGCCGCCGCCCCGCCGCCGCCGCCGCTCCCCGCTCACCGCTTGACGCCTTGTTTGGTCGTCTGCGGCACTTCCTGACCGTTTGGCAGCACCGCCACCTCCACGCTCTGGGCAAGCAAGCAGGGAGGACTTGGGGGACCGGAGGCGGCACCAGCAACACATTGCGCTCGTTGGTTGGGCGGCTCACCTCGTAGTGCACCTCCAGCGCACACCCATCGGCCGCCAGCTCCAATTTGCCGGGGCGCACCTGCGGTGGCAAAATGGGGGCTCAGCCGAGGCGCCGGCGCGCCGCTCTTCTCTGCGTCGCTGCGCAGCCAGCCCCGGACTGGCCTTTTTGCGTGCCGACATGTGCGTGAAAGGAAGGACGCGGTTCAGCAAGCTCGTTGTTTGACTTGAAGTTTGAGCAGCAAGGAATACACGATGCGATCTGCACAAAAGGGAAATTGCAGGATCGATTTGAGCGGTTCGGTTGCACAGGAGGTCCGCGGCCGGCGGCGTGCTGTGCTGTGCTGTGCTGCGCCACCCCGCACTCCGCTCCCGCAGCTGCGTGTCAGCTCCTTTGAGTCCAGCCCCTGCTTGCACATGGCCTATGCTTGCTCGAGAGGGTTTATATAAAATTACCAAAGCGAAGCTTGCAGCACTGCTGTGGCACAAGACTCCCTGCCCAACCGACGCAGGGGCCGGTAGGGTGCATCACGGTAGGGAGATGAAAGCTGGCGGCACTGCCGGCACTGCTGGCAGCAGGACATTCAGCTGACAATTGATTAAGTGCATCAACTAGTTGTGAAAGACGTGATGGGCAGGAAAAAAAATGGGAGGCCCCCGGGGCTTCAAACACATATCATTCCGGCGGAGTGGGTTCCAAAGAATGGGCAGTGAGAGCGACGACATGGAGATGGGGTGATGGGTGATGGACAAATATTAGGTGTATCATTGTGAATATGGTTGACCAATGAATGGGTTGTGACCTAATGACCGACAACCCCAACAAAAAAATGGGGAAGGGAATTGCGTTTGTTCAGGCGGTTCTGTTTGGCAAGGACCATACGTGTGGTGAATACGCAATGAATCAATTCAGGTCCTGGCTGGGAAGGATCGAGATGCCTGGCGACATCTCAGCAATATCGCCCACATCAAGCAGGCTGCCAAGGGCCGAAATCGTAGCCTGGGAGGGACCCTGCTGCAGCGGCTGCAGGCAGGCGGGGAGGTTCTCGGCATTGGCTGTGGCAGCCCCAGCCTCAGTGGCAAAGGGGCTGCACAATTGACTGCCGCTGCCACTGAAGGTGCTCTGTCGCGGAGCCTGCTCTGGTGCTGCTGCGGCCCTGGGGTCAGAATAGGGAGGTGGGGCACGAAGAGCAACGAAGTCAAAGAGGTTGCGCTCTGGCTGAGCTGACGGCGGGGCTCGTGGGGCGGCGCTGGGCATGGGCATGCCGGCGGCAAGCGCTGCAGCTTGCAGCTGTGCCGCTGCACTGCCCGGCGGGTAGTGTGGGTGCCAGGCTGTGGCTGTGGGGGGCGCCTGGCTTGCCGGCGCCGCCTGCCTGCATGCAAAGCTGAAGGCTTGCTGCGATGGGCCGCCAGCAGCTACAGGCGCCGCTGCGGCAGTGGCAGCAGCCACCCCTTGCTCCGGCCACATTGCTGGCTGCCACAGGCTGGCGCCCTGTGTTACAGTCACCCCGCTATGATAGGCCGCGTGAGCAGACCTTGGGCAGGGGGCACACGTGATCAAGGGGCATCAAGAGAGGGGGTGGACCATGGAGCACCCTCTCCATGGCTCCGACCACCCTCCCCCCAGCTGAGCGTCCCAGGGTCACCCCACCCTGGCCCCGCTCCCCGTCCTGCCGGACACGCAACCCCCACAACGTGGTGGGGGANCGTGGGGATCCCTTAGCAGCTTAGGC
>NW_005435061.1:482110-506570 GCF_000147415.1 Chlorella variabilis
CCAGGCACATGAAAATACCAGAAGGCTGCACATGTAAGGGTGCATGCATTGCAGGCAGGAGTGCAAAGTGGCCTGCCGCGGCGGTCGGCTGTGCCATTACTCAGTCAGCCGCCGCTACCGTGCCGGGCTTGGCGTTCCCATGCCAACATGCCGGCGTGCCATCGCCGGCGCCAGCAGCCTGCTGTCGCTGCTGCTGCTGCTGCTGCTGCATTTGCTGCTGCTGCGCTGCCCACACAGCCCGCATGATCTCTCGCATGGCTGCCTGGCCAGAGGGCGATCCTGGCGGCGGCGATGCCAGCGCTTCGCGCCTGGGCGGGGCGGGCACGACATGCTCTTGCCAGGAGGGAGGCGGCGCCGGCGCCTGCTCACGCCCGCTCCTGCCGCCCACCTGCTGGCTGTACTGGCTGTACTCCAAAGCAACGCCGGGCTGCGGCGGCAGGTAGCCCAGAGCCTGAAGCGCCGCCATGGCCATCATGCTGGCGCCGCCAGACCCCTGCTCCAAGTGACTCGGCAGGGCGAGCTGGATGGAACGTACATAGTGCTCCGAGGCCAGCTCATTCCCTGCCGCCGTCGCTGCAGAAGGTGAGCCACCTGCCCATGCCGGCATCTGGCCATCGGGCGGGACCACCACCACCACGACCGGCGGGTGCGCAGGCAGCTGGTAGGCCGGCGGCGGCAGGGGTGCCGGCGCTGCCGCGGTCGTCGCCGCCGTGGTGGTGGGCGTGGCCCTGGGGCGCTTGCTGCTGTCTGCGGGCGAGACTGTCGCGGCCACCGCTGCTTTCCTTTTGGAGGAGCGAGAGCGAGGCGGGCTGTCGCCGCCGTCGTCGTCGTCGCTCAAGCCCTGCAGCTGCGGCGGCCGCCGCCGCTGCCGCGTGCTGTGGCGCCGCGCCGCCGCGGCGTCGCTGCTGCTGCCGGGTGCGACGGAGGCATCGCTGGCATGGCCGGTGCGGTCATGGTGCGCTGGGGGGCGCCACCGCGCATCCAGGCCCACTGCCTGGAGCAGCTTGCCGCGCATCCAGTCTGCGGGTGGGTTTCGCAGACTTGCACAGGCAGTTTAGTTCATGTGGGTGGGTGGTTGTGTGGGGCATGTCCGTTGGCTGATGCACACCCGCCGCTGATGGTGGCACAGAGCCGTCATGAGCCACGCCTGCCCCAGCCTGCAGTGCACTGCATGGGCTCACCGTTGTTCCCGCTGGAGGTGGGGGTTCCGAAGATGCGCAGGAACATGGCCCGCAGGTCGGGCTGCCTGAATGTCAGGCAGGGCGGGTCCCGGAGTTGAGAGGCGGAGCACGGCGCGGCGAGGCAGCTGCCTGGTACCACCGGTGTGGAAACGCACATGCGCTGCGCAGCGCGTGTGGGGTGCCATGCACCCCACGACCGCAGCACGAGTGTCTAGCCATCACACCAACACAAACCTGAGCGTCCATATATGCTCGGCCGCTGCGAGCGGATCACTGGTGCCGAACGCGGCTGCCGCTGCAGCTGCGGCGGCGGGCGTAAGCTGGTGGCGCAGTAAATGGCGACCGGGCTTTGAACCACCGGACTCCTGGAGGGGATTAGCATTGAAGAAACACGTCGTGCGCAGGTCAGGCCGGCACTCCAACTCAAAGCTACTCACACACTTCCCACACAGGTGGGCCGCCGCGGCGGCGGCTGCCGCCGGGCGCCTGGTGCGCACGCAGTGCCGCGCCCCGCGAGGCCCGCCCACCAGCCACCCCTCCGCCCCTGCGCTCATATCTCTGAGCGCCCCCCACCTCATGATCCATGCAAAGCGGGGAAGTGTAAATACACGTGAAAGGGACGCCAGGACTGGAATATGCTGCAGCGCCTCGTAAACAACGCAGAACGCTTTGCGAATGGAATCAGAAAGAAGGAACCTAAATGCGTGGGATGCAAACGGTGATGACCGTCACCTGTAGGCGGCCATGACGTGGCTTGCAAGTACCATGCATCAAGTTTTTTGCTTGGACGCACCTAATTCGGCTGCATGCGCCAACCTAGGCAGTATGGCAGGCGAGAACGTACCTTACGGTGGACAGACCGTGGTATCCTACTGCCCTGCTGCCGTGCTCATGCGTTTTCGTGGTGTTATCGGTACGGCCAGCACCTACCCAAATGATCAATGAGAAAGCGACACCGGGCGGCGATGGTGACAGCCCCCGGCTTCCACCGCCGCCGCCAGCAGCTTCTGCCGCCCCGCCGAAACAGGAACCCAACAGAACAAAATGGGAACGGAGGGATACAGCGACAGGGAAACAGGCAGGACAGTCCAGATGCAGCACGGCAGTGACGGTCTGCCAGCGCTGGGTGTTACAGTCACCCCGCTATGATAGGCCGCGTGAGCAGACCCTGGGCAGGGGGCACACGTGATCAAGGGGCATCAAGAGAGGGGGTGGACCATGGAGCACCCTCTCCATGGCTCCGACCACCCTCCCCCCAGCTGAGCGTCCCAGGGTCACCCCACCCTTGGCCCCGCTCCCCGTCCTGCCGGACACGCAACCCCCACAACGTGGTGGGGGACGTGGGGATCCTTAGCAGCTTA
The DNA here is from genome assembly GCF_000147415.1 of Chlorella variabilis. Lineage (NCBI taxonomy): Eukaryota > Viridiplantae > Chlorophyta > Trebouxiophyceae > Chlorellales > Chlorellaceae > Chlorella > Chlorella variabilis. Next base: position 484,653 of record NW_005435061.1, read on the forward strand.
GGCCTGCCAGGCCGACGGGTGCCGATGCTGGTGCGGGCTCCCGGCGGCAGGCAGCGCCGCCGCCGGGCACTCAAATGGCATGGGGCACACGGGCCCCCATGCCCGCACATCTCCCAGGCACATGAAAATACCAGAAGGCTGCTCATGTAAGGGTGCATGCATTGCAGGCAGGAGTGCAAAGTGGCCTGCCGCGGTGGTCGGCTGTGCCATTACTCAAGCGCTAAGCCAGGCGGCATGCAAAGGCGGCGACGCGGCATGGCTCTGGCGCAGAAAGAGTTAGGAGGGGCTCAAGAACAGGTCCTGGTGCCTGCAGGTGGGTATTTTCCTCCCTGGTTGTGGCGGCTGCCTGCCTGCCTACCTGTGCCCGCCTGCCTGTGCCTGCCTGACGGTGCCTGCTTGCGGCCTGCCTGCCTGTGGCGCCTGCCTGCCTGTGGCTGCTGCTGCTTCCTGTGGCTGCTGCTCCCTGCCTGCCTTCCAGCGTGCCTGCCTGCCTGCCTGCTTGCCTGCCTCAATGCGTTTTCGTGGTGTTATCGGTCCGCCACACCTATTCCAAATAGCGTATGTGGAAGCGCCAACCGGGCAGCTGAATGTGCCCCACCTCACCACTCCACCGCCGCCACTGGCTTCCTCTCTGCCGCCGCCCAATTTCTACTGCCCTGTTCGGGAACCGCAGGTGCTTACTAACATGACCAGCACACAAGATGACGAAGAAGGGGGGACAAGCAAAATTGCAGGGGGCCTAGGTATAGCTGAAACTGCGCGTCTGGGCCACTGGTGGCGGGCCGCCGGAGCTCGCAAACAGTCGGAGGAGGGCAGGCAGCCCTCACGCATCGTTCTCGGCCACCTTGACAGTGATGTGCACCATGGGCTTCCTGATCTGGTAGGCACGGCCCTGCGTTTCAGAGCACCGGGGGGCGGCGAGGCGGGGGGAGATCAGAGGGCTCGCAAGCTGGTGGGGCACGGCTGCGGCGCGACGGGAGGGATCCAGGCGCCAGCCAACCGTCGGTGCACCGGCTGCGGCTTGCATTCCCACGCACCAGACCCCCAACAAGCGTGCCTCCCTCTGTCCTTCTACCGCGGCCCCCGCCCCCTAGGTCTCTGCGCCGCCGCGCCCCCCCACAACAGCTGCCACGTGCGCACCTGGGCGCGCGGCCGCGCCCGCTTCAGCACCGGCCCCTCGTCGGCAAAGCACTCGCTGACCACCAGCTTGGCCTTGCGCATGCCCAGGTTCTGCTTCGCGTTGGCGGCTGCTGACAGCAGCGTCTTGAGCACCGGCTCACAGGCCTGAGCAGGGGCGGGGCACGCGGGGAACGAGGCCGATCAAGTGTCTGTTTTGCAGCGCCGGCAGAGGCACAGCACACGCTGGCACATGTGCAGCGCCCCATGCACCTCAAAGAAGAAGAGTGGAGGCGGCATGGGCCGGCGTGACCAACATATATCATGCAAAAATAGCTGCCCAGCCGTTTGCGCGGCGGGCTCCCGCGGCGCGGCGCAGTTCAAGCCTGCGCGCGCTGCTGTCAATCCCCATGCCTCCGCACCTTGTACGGCATGTACTCCAGAATCATGATGGCTTCCTCGTAGCTGCGGCCGCGGATCTGGTCCAGCACGCGGCGCACCTGCAGGGGGCGCAGGCGAGGGCATGGCAGCGTGGGCCTGGGCGGCTGGGTATGGCAGCAGCAGCAAGGAGTGCCGACAGCCAGCATCAGCGCAAGCGAAGCGGCAGCGCACGCATGTCGCCTGGCTGGCTGGCGAGGCAGCCCATGCCCGCTGCTGCAACGAGGGCTGCCTGTCTTTGTCATGACAACATGCCCACTGCCTGCACGTTGCCCCTAGCTGTGCCACGCAAGGGGCAGGCCTGGTGCCGCCACGAGCCGCGCGCCCGCATCCAAAAAGCGCACCTTGAGGGGCGAGCCGCGGATGAACCGCAGGTGGGCCACCGCCTCAGTGGCCGCCTCCTGCGCTGCTGCTGCTGCGGCCTTGGCCACCACCGTCTGCGACAGCAGGCTGCTGCGGGCGGCGGGCGCCGCCATGCGGGGCGCCGCCACCAGGGGGGCCTGCGCGGAGCGGGGCGGGTTGCAGAACCGTGCGGTCCAGTGGGCATGCGGTGGGCAGAAACGCCAGCAACAGGCGGCGGGGGAGGTTGGCAGCACACCCCAGAGGGCGGGCCCACCACCGGGCGTTGCGCATTGCGTTCCTCACCGCCACTATAGACCGTGCGCTGCTAAGGGAAACCGCCTTGAGGCCAACGGGCCGCGCTGCTGTGAGGGTGAGTGCCTGCATCGCTGCCCACACTTGTCTCCACAAGCAACCTCCCGGGCAGGTGCTGCTGATGCTCAGAGCCAAAGGGAAGCCTCACGCGCAAACATGCACGACCTGCTGGCCGAGTTTCCACCGCTAGTCCCCGTCATCCATTCCCTGGTGGCCCCACTTCTTCGTTTCGGCGCCCATCGCAGCATCCCCAGCAATCTTGGTCGGCGTGCGAATCGCTCCAGGGGTCTCGCTGCCCGCTTGAACCACCCACCCACCGATCTCCTCGCCCTGAACCCCCTGCCGCTGGCAAGCCCCCAGCAGCATCCGTGCATCATGCAGGCACTCGCACAGCCTCAAATTACCGCGCAGCAGGTCCACCAGCAGCAGCGGCCTCCCGCCCGCCACGCGGTGGCGGCGCCGCCACGCAGCTGCGGCAGCCTGGGCGGCAGCCTGGCCCGCAGCAGCAGCAGCGGCAGCGGCGGCGGCGGCAGAGCAGCTTGCAGGCTGCCGCCCGTGTGCGCGCGGCGCGAGCGCGACCCCATCCTGGCCCCCGTCATCCAGATGGGCCCCGGCGGCGAGGTGCGGCGTGCCACACACACGCACGCGCTGCCCCCGCCGTGCCTTTACTGGCACACCAGCCACAACCGGGCCCCAGCCCACCACCACGGTCGCTTGCCTGCCGCCCTGCGGCCTGCCGCCCACCTGGCCCACGCCTGCACACCCACACCCACATACCACACACCACAAACGCCCCACCACGCCTGCAGGATGTGGTGGACCTATACGGCTACCTGCTGCGCAACCGCATCATCTTCCTCAACCAGCGCATCAGCGACCAGGTGATGGCAGCCTGCGGGTATGCGTCCTCGGGCCTTCGCCTGCGCCGCCTGTGTGAGCCGTGGGTGCAGGCCTGAGCCGCGGGGGCCTGGCTCCGTAGAAATCTTGGAGGATGGCAGCTGTTGCGATGTGCGGCTGGCGCGATGTCGTTTGCCTGCCTGCTGCGCGCCCGCGTGGCGCCTGGCCTCTCCCGCGCGCCCACCCTGCTGCCCGTGCGTGTTGTGTGGACAGGTGGCGTGCCAGGTGGTGGCCTCCCTGCTGGCGCTCGACTCCCTGAACGAGGAGGAGGAGATCAAGATGTACATCAACTGCCCGCAGGTACGGCAGTACGGTACATCAACTGCCTGCGGTACAATTGTCGCAGGCACCGCATGTGTTGCGGCACGCGCGCTGCTGCTGCTCAGTTGGATGGCCGCTGCGCGTGGCGGCCTGGCTTCACACCTGCGTGCCCTGGCTCCCCCTTCTGCCCCGCCGCCTGCTGCTTTGCATCCTCCTGCTGCCTCCTGCCCTGCCTTCTCCCTTGCCCTGCCCGCCCTTGCCACCTGCCCCCACACCTCCTGCCTCTGCCGTCTCCTGTTGCAGGGCTCTCCCTATGCCGTGGTGTCAATCCTGGACACGATGCGCGCCATCAAGGCGCCCGTGGCTCCACGGTCGCCTTTGGCATCGTGGGCGGCACCGCGACCGCGGTGCTGGCCGCGGGCGCCAAGGGCCGCCGCTTCTCCATGCAGAACACCCGCATCCTGCTGCAGCAGCCCATGGGCGGCTTGCAAGGCTCCGCGGGTGCGCCGCGGCTGCGGCTGCCGCTGCCATGGCGGCTGCTTCGCCGCCTGCATTTGGTGGCGGCCTGGCACGAGGCGCGGCGGCGTGGTAGCCTGTCGCTTGTACGGGGCTGGTTGCTTTGCGCCTGGGCTGCGGGGCACAGGCCTGGATGCTCCAGACCCTTGCCAGGCCGGCGCTGGCGGACCGGAGACCCCATGCCTTCTCCTCGCACCCTCTCCCCTCCCTGCTCCTCCCCTCCAGCGGCACTCCCTCCTCCTCTCCTTCTCCTCCTCGCCTCCCTGCTCGTCTCTTCCCTCCACCTCACCGCCCTGCCCGCCCCATATGCCCCGGCTCCCTCCTCCTCGCCTCCCTCCGTCCACCTCACCAGCCCCGCCACCCCACATGCCCCGCCGCGCAGACGAGTGCAACATCACCGCCACCGAGCTCAACCGCAACATGCGGGTCATGTACCGCTTTCTGTCTGAGGCCACCGGCCTGCCCGTGGAGACTGTGGAGATGGAGTGCGGTGGGTGGCGGCACATGGTGGCACATGGTGGCGCCGCCTGCCGGGGCGGCGGGCTGCTGGGTCGGCGGGCTGCTTGCGCGGCGGGCTGCCGGGGCTGCGGGCTGCAGCTGGGCGGCGCGCGGATGGGCGACACGTGGATGGGTGGCGGCTGCCGAGGGGGCAGCGCCGCCTGCTGGGCAGCGGGAGGGATGTTGCGGGGGCATTGGGCAGCGGCAGGGCAGCGGGGGGCAGGCAGGGGAGGAGCGGAAGAGCTGCTCAGCGGAGGGCAGCTGGTGCGCTGCCTTAGGCTGGCCCTGGGATGGCGGCGGCAGCCTCCCTTGCCGGCACGCCTGCGTGCCTCCCACCTGCTGCCCCTGGCTGGCCCCTGCCGCAGACCGCGACAACTTTTTGGGCCCCGAGCAGGCCATTGCTCTGGGCCTGATTGACAGCGTCATCGCCTGAGGTCGGGGCATGCACGGCGATGCGCATCTGGCGATGGGCCACGTGTAACTTCGTGTGTTGGCTCTGAAGGTTACAGATGTACATGTAACCCCTACCGAAAAGAGCATCTGTGAAGAAACAATGCGCACTCAAATTGAAATCAAATCGATCCAAGAAGGAGGGGGACTGGGGGAATCAGTTGAAGAGGTTGGTTGGGTGAGAGTGGGGCAGCAGAAATCATCAAAGAGACTGGACAAGAGCAGCGCGCCAGCGCCACAGCCGCTGCCGCTGCCGGGGCGGCGGCGGCAGCAGCCACGGCGCGGCAGCGGCGGCAGCCACACGATGGCTGGCAAGCGCTCGTTCTTTCTTCCAGGTTCCGGCGCATGAGCCGTCCAATCAGTTGCCGTTGCCCATCTTGCGCTTCAAGTCGCTGAGCTCATAGTCCAGAGCATCCGACAGGGGGCGCCCTGGGGGCAGCTGCACACATCAGGAAGGCAGAGTGCAAGACAGCAGGTGAGCGGGGGTAGCAGGTTCCTCCTGTACAGACACCGCTGTTTGTTCCCTTGCCTGCATCCGGCCTTCACAACCAGGGCATGCACACCCCCCAACACGCAGCACCCTGCCAGCCCCCACCGCGCCCACCGCTCCCTCCATCCAGCCGTGGCCTCTTCCCTCCCTGCTGCTCCCTGCCACGGCCCACGGCCCCAGCCAGCCCCGACCTCCCGCGCCCACCTCTCCCGCCACCTTGCCGCTGCCCAGGGCCGCCTTCATCTTGGCCAGGTCATCGTCCACGTCAGACCCCTCCAGCGCCCGGAACTTGTTCTCGATGCTGTCGGGGGCCACCAGCTGCAGGCAGGGATGCGTGGGGCGAGGAGGGGCCATCGACGCAATCAGCGCCCGCCGGTACTGCTGCACGCTGCGTGGCACACTCCGGGCTGCTGCCTGCGCTGCGCAGGGCGGGGGCCTGCCCTGGCTGCCGCCTGCCAACAGCCAGCCCCCAGCACGTCTGGCATGCCCAGAGCTGCGGCTGCTGCCGATTCAAGCCTCCACCATCCCGGCGGCAGGCCATGCATGTGCATGCATGCAGGCAGGCATGAGACGGCCAAAGACGTGCGTCTGCTCACCATCTGCGCCGCCTCTGCTTGCGCCTCCAGAGACATCACCTTCTCCTCCATGCGCTCAAACGCGCCCAGCGCGCTGCTCGTATCTAGCCCCGCCACCTGCGGCAGCGGCAGCGGCACGGGTACGGGCGGAGTGGAGCATGCGCAAGACCACCCGCGGTTCTGGGACGGTTTTGCGTGCTCAAGCACGGGACGGCTGCCCTGGCGCTTTCCAGGTTTCCCGGGAGCGGGCACTGTGCCCGAGCGATTCCAGCCCACAACGCAGCCTGCCACACTGCGCAGCCTCCCTTCCCTCCCGTCAGCCCGTACCGCTCGCACCAGCCCACACCAGCCCAGGCCCTTCCCCTTCCCTCCACCCCCCCTCTCGGCAGCCCTAGGGCCGCCGACCCACCATGTCGTTGATGGCGCGCGCGCTCTTGGCGCTCTGCGCCCGCGCCTTGAGCGTGTCCTTCTTCATCTTGGCTTCCGCCAGCTTGTTCTCCAGCACCCGCATGTTGCCGATGATGGTGTCCACAGCCCTGGACTGCTGCTCCAGCTGGCCCTTGAGCATGGCTGCGTTGTCCTGAGGAGGGGCAGACGGGCACAGGGAGGAGATGATAACGTAAGGAGAGAAAGCGACCGGCGGTGTGGAGGAAGCTGGCGGCGGGCTGGTTGCAGCGGGTGAGGCACGGCCGAGGCAACACGCACGCAGCTAGGGCCACCAGCCAGGCCAGGGGACCACAGGAAGCTGCACCCAGACTGAGCGCGCGCCCTGAAGGCCTCGTGTCGTGGCAGCGCTCATACACAAGTACCCACACAGCCACACTTTGTGTGACAACCGCACACACAGTGCACAACCAGCCATGCACACCTGGAAGGCCTTCCGCCGGGACAGTGCCTCCTTGGCCAGCTCCTCGTCGCCCTTGCCCAGCGCCAGCTCAGCACGGCGGTACCAGTCGTCCGCCGTGCTCTGCGCCAGCTCGTACTTGTTCTGCAGCCGCTTCTGGGAGGCCGTGACCTGCGGGGTGTGGAGGGCGGGGGTGGGGGCGGGCGGGAGTGAGGACACAAGCGGCAGCAACGGGCGTGCATGGCAGCTGCACATCATAGCTGCCGCGCCGTGCAACCAGCCGAGGTGGTGCATGTGCGCAGTATGAGGGAAATACGGCCTCTCCTGCTCCAGGCTGCTGCTGCGGGCCACCCAACGCTGCCCCCAACCCTACGTCGACACATCGACGGACGGCTGCTGCCGCACCTCTGCCGCCGCCTGGCGCAGGCGGATCAGGTCGCTCTGCATGTCTGTCACCGCTTGATCCAGGATCTTCTCCGGGTCCTCGGCCGCATTGACTGCAGAGGAGACAAAAACAGGCGCAGGGGGGAGGAAGGCAGGGGTGCAGGCAATGTGAGAGGGCTGCCTAGTTACTGGCACCGCTGGGCCGATGGCGGCGCGTCTTCGATGGTGCACCAAATGCTGCATCCTGATCCGCCCAGCAGCTCACGTGCGGAGTTGGCATAGGACTTGAAGATGCGGGCCACGCGGCTGAACAGGTTGGCCTCCGCCACCAGGCCCAGGCTGCGGCCAGAGGAGCGTGGCGCCGCCGCCAGCTGCCGGCCTGCAGCAACAGCGCAGGGCTGACCTCAGGGGCGCCGGAAATGATCACCCCTGGGGCGGGAGTGGGTCGCCAAAGCGCCCCCCGCTATTACGGAGGTGTGGGAGGGTGGAGGAAGGTTCTGCGGAGCAGGGCGCTCACCGGCCACAGCCAGCCTGAGGCTCGAGCCATTGAATGTGGAGTTCTTGGCGCGCATCGAGCCGCTGCACAAGCCGCTGGAGGCCGACATTGGCGCGGTGGTCGCCATATCCCAGCCCGGTGAGGCAGCCAGCAGATGCAATGCACAGTGGGATTGTTGCAGGCGCCCACGTGTGGGTGTTGGGCGTTTTCATTCGACTGCCACGTGGGCTGATGTTTGCACCAAGCTGGAGCGCTTTGGAGCTGCCTCCTCATCCCCAATATCGTCCATACCGTCTGGGCGCAATTGTGAGAGGGTGAGCACGAGAAGGGCTCTACAGTTGAGTGAGTTAGAGCACACAGCGCGGGAGCAGCCCAGGAGTGTGCGCCAAAGTAATTGCAGGCTCAAAATCCAACACGGTGCGCGGCCTGGCACCTGCCGCTCCCCGCCGCCCGCCTCCCGCCGCCACCGCCTTCTGCCTGGCGGCCCCCTGCGCCCGTGCCTGGTTGTTTCCTGCAGGCCTGCCCTGGTACCGAACCCTGCTCCCTTGCTGCGTGCAGGGCATCGTCTGTGCCCGGCTGTAGGCCTTGCCAGCCCGTCGCCAGGCCGGCTGTGCACTCGGTAACGGGCGAGCCAGCATGGAGGGCGAGCTGTGCACCGCCTGCTGGACGGGCAACCTGCAGCTGCACGAGGGCATGCTGGTGTGCGACGTGTGCGGCAGCATACACCAGGTGCGCAGCGCTGTCTGCAGGCCGAAAAGCAGCTGCCGGATGGGATGGTGCAGGGGGAAGCGTACCGTCCTCAGCGGCTGCTTTGCCAGCGCCTGCCGAACCCGCACCCCCTGCCACCTGCCTGCTCGGGGGCTGGGCTCTGGGCCTGCGCCTGCTGTGCACAAACAAGCACGCGCGACGTCTAGTCGCCTCCACTGCTGCCGCAGGGCTTTGCGGAGGAGACTCAGGAGTACCAGACAGGCATCAGCGATGCGCGCTTCTTCAAGTGCGGCCCCGCGCTTTTTGCCCTGATGCCGGCATGCTGCCGGCCGCCTCGTTGTTAGCTCGTTGCTGCAACAAGAGGGCCAGGACGCTCTGCTTAGTGGCGTGCATACAGTCATCCACCGCGCTCTGCATGTTCTTTCCCTTCCCACCAATCCCTTGCCACATGCCTCCACCGGCAGGAAGTCGGAGGGGATGAAGGCCAAAGCAAAGGATGCCGCCGCCGCCGAGGCGGAGCCGCCGCCGCCGCCGCCGGTGGAAGCCGCAGTGCGGGCGTATGTGGGGGCCCTCCAGCAGCTTCTGCAGGTGAGGAGGGGGCCAGGGGCCGAGCCATGGGCACAGCTGTGCCGCCGGGTGGCTGTCGCAGAGCAACGTGCTGACGCGTCCTTGCTCTTGCGCATGCCGATGGCCATTGCTGCCACCGCTGCAACCCCGTTCCATCTGCTCTTTCCCTGCAGCGCCAGGCGCAGGTGCTGATTGCCACACTCGGTATGGACCCAGGGCTGTCGGGGGTGCTGCGCCAGCTGTGGCTGGCCCACCTGGCGCACAGCCGGCTGCTGGAGCCCGCCACTATTCTGTGAGCCCTCGCCCCACTGCGCGGCTGGAGTGGGGTACCGCTGATGTCGGTGTGCTGTGTACGCGTGTGCTTGACGGTTGCCCTGGGAGGCCCTTGTTCTTGAGCCTGACACTTGTCACCCAACATGTCTGCCCTCCCATGCCGTGCCTGCTGCTCTTCCTGCAGCAAGCTCGAGGTGCTGGCAGGGCCAGGCGGCGGCGCGCCCGCCGCCACCGACGGCAGCGAGGGCGAGGATGGCGGCATCGACGGCGGTGGCAGCGGCGGCGGCGCCATGCCTGGCCAGATGACGTTTGGGCGGCGGTCGCTGCGCATCCAAGCAGAGCTGGCGCCGGTGTGGCAGCTGCCAGCCTGCGCTGCGCTGGAGTTGCCTTGGTGGCTGCGTTGCTCGCCTTGCTGGGGTACCTGGTTGCTGGGTGAGGTGCGGGCTGCGGCCGGTGGTCACCCACCCAGCAGGCCGTGCGCCGCTGCTGCCCCGGCTCGCTGCCTTACTTCGCAGGCCCTGCACCCGCGCCACACCCTGGCGCTGCTGCTGCTGGCCTGCTGGTGCCAGCTGGAGGCGGCGGGCCCTCTGGACGTGCTTCGGTGGGCGCTGGATGGGCGGCTGCCGTATGTGGCGTTTGCGGCGGAGGAGGGGGCGGTGCTGCAGCAGTACCGCAACATCCTGGGAGGGGAGCTCATCGCCGTGCGAGGTAGGGAGGGCGGGCGGTGGCGGGCGCAGCTGGAGGTTGCTGTGCAGCTGGTGGATTTGAGGCAAGCAGTGTTTGTGTGGCCCTCGCTGCACCCCCGCTGCTTCCCGCCTTACGCGCCTCGCTGTGGCGCCCTCCCCGCAGGCGTGCCCTCGCCCAAGGCCCTCCTCCTGAATGCCTCCACCATGGGGAAGCGTCTGGGCCTGGCCTGCCCGCCGCTGAGCCCCGCGCTGTGGCTGGCCAGATACCTTGCTGACCTGGAGCTGTCGCAGGTGTGCTGGGGGCAGCTCAACAGGCGGACGTGGCTTTCCAGCTGCTGCACCACAGCTGGGCCCGTAGCATTCATTTGCTCCTTATGGGTGTAACAGACAGACAGACAGGCATCTCACAATTGCCTGCATCACTGCCTGCCTGTTGGCATGGGCGACGTGCGAAGGGCTTGTGCCGCAACCTCTTGTTGGCCGCAGGAGCTGCTTCCGGTGGCGCTGCAGCTGCATGCCCTGTACCAGCCGGCGCCGCTGGTGCCCACCGAGGGAGAGCGGCCCGGGCGGCACCCTTGGGCGCTACTCATGGCATCCCTGGTGGTAGCAGGTGGGCGGGGCTACAGCTGCCGCTGCACTGCACCTGCTTCCCTCCTCCTTTCTTGCTCTCCAACCGCTCCCGTCCCTTCCTGCCTGTCCCGCCCTGCTGCCGCAGCGAAGCTGTGTTACGGCGTGGGGGGTGGTACTCGCAGCATGCCGGGGCTGCCGTTGCCGCCCGAATGGGCAGACTGGGCGCCGCGCCAGCTCAGCCGCCTGGGCAGCGTCTCTGCCTTTCCGCTGTCAATCAACGAGGCAAGATGGGCTGAGAAGACTTGGAGGGCCTCGGTCTTGGCCCACTCGCTCACTTCCTCCCTGGGCAGTCATGCCGCTCTCTGTGCATGTGTTTGTGTAGATGATGCCGTGCCGCTGCTGACCCTTGCCTGTTGCATCTCATCCCTAGTGCAGGCAGCCCAGCTGGACGAGTCGCAGTTCCGGGCATACATGCAGTATCTGCAGCGCGGGCTGCTGGCCGACTGTGGACCGCCACCCGATTTGGAGACTGCTCACCAGCTGTTCCAGCGCATGGCGCTGGTTGACGGCGTTGGGGCGGGTGGCGTCAGGCAGGGCGGCAGCGCAGGCAGCGGTGCAAGGCACGCCCTGCAGCGGGAGGCTGACCGCCAGCAGCAGCAACAACAACAGCAGGAGCAGCTGCAAGAGCACCGTGCACAGCAGGAGCAGCCACCGAGCCACGCATACCCCTTTTTCGGGGCGTCGGTGTGGCACAAGCACCGGGGCATGCTGCCAGCTGATTATGTGCTGCTGCTGACGCCCTGCGCGGCACTGGTCTGGCTGGTGCCTGAGGCGCTGCATGAGGTGGGCCGGTGGTGATAGTGGTGATGTCGTGCACAGTCTGGCGCTGGCGCTGCTCCTATGAAGTCAACGTTGTTGTTGCTTTGCCACCCTGCCCCGCAGTTGGTGAGCGGGCTGGAGCAAGCGATGATTGCCGCCGAGTGCGAGATATCTTTTCTGTACAATTCTGAGGACCAGGCGCGGTTGTGGAAGTGTAGAGAGGAGGGTTGTTTTCGATAAGCAGAGGACGCTGCCCTGCTTTGCATGCTGCCATTTCAGCCCCACCTACTTCTATAGTGGCTTGTTAGCTTACGGATGTAAACCATTGGTGCTTGCGAGGGCTTTACAGCAAGCACGCGTGCCGTTTGTTTGCAAGCACGCGTGCCGCAAGACTGCTCATACGATCAACAACGATATGCTCAGGTGCGCTACAATATGTTCAAACCCTCTCAACTAATGCCGCCGCATGTGTGCGGTTGCTGAACGCGAATAAGCGTGAACTCTGCCGCGCACCCATCATACCGGGCGGCCTGCACATTGTTGTTGTGTTCGTTTGTCAATGGTGTATTTGCATGGCTAGTAGCGCATTTCAACACCCTCACCAATGGGTTGTCCTCTCGGCTTACGACCGCATAACCCAGGTCAGCGAGATGCGAGAATACGACAGCCAGCTCGGCGAGGCTGACTTCATGCATTGGCCACAACATGCTCTCCCAGTTGTTTCTGTCCCCGAGGAAGTTGGTGAGATCATACAGGCGCTGCAGAATGGGGGATGTGGGGAAAGGTGAGGACCAAGCCAACCTTGCAAGGTTGCCATAGGGTGTCCATGTATTCGAGACACCCACACCCACACACACCTTCCAATGTATTTCAATTGAAATCTGTGTGGGAAATCCACATGTGTTGGCCAGATCAAAACCTGACAGAACCTCATACTCAAATCCTTCGATATCCATCTACGGCAAAACGGGAACAAGGGGCTGTTGGAGTGGGTGCTTGTGTGGGCTTAAAGTCTGGTAAAGCAAGAACTAGCTTGCAACATAGACTGGGTGCGGGGCCAGAACGGCAAGCGTTTCAGGTCAATACCTTGAGAAGGTCAACATGAGTGTGTTCCAGGTCCGATATGATGCTGGCCAGCGTTTCAAAAGTCTTACGTCCAGACCTCGCTTCATTTGTGTTTCCTAAACTGAATAGGAATGCATACTTAAGGTGGGGAAGAGCCTCCACAAGCTTCACTTCCCGGTTTTAACGTCTAGCTTTAGACCATTATTTGATCTGCCCGACGCGCCAAGTGCAGTACCCCCCACTAGTAGTGAATGGGTCCCGGGGAGGCCTGTGCCGAAGCCTTGGCGATTCTATTAGGCGTTCCCGAAGGAATTGGCTTGGATTGGCGCTGAGCCGGTCAGCTATGCCGCGTTTGTCCTCACAAAGTTTCGACATGGGAGGAATCGAACCTGTGCCCTCTCGGAGGGTTTAGACACTAGCTCCAGCGCCTTCAAAGAAGGCCTTTCTTAGCCGCGGCCTAAAGGTAAAGGTGGGGAAGAGCCTCCACAAGCTTCACTTCCCGGTTTTAACGTCTAGCTTTAGACCATTATTTGATCTGCCCGACGCGCCAAGTGCAGTACCCCCCACTAGTAGTGAATGGGTCCCGGGGAGGCCTGTGCCGAAGCCTTGGCGATTCTATTAGGCGTTCCCGAAGGAATTGGCTTGGATTGGCGCTGAGCCGGTCAGCTATGCCGCGTTTGTCCTCACAAAGTTTCGACATGGGAGGAATCGAACCTGTGCCCTCTCGGAGGGTTTAGGGTACAGCACATGTCAAGTGTTAAGCAGGGCGGAACATACCAAACTCCCCCAGGTCCAATACGCTCACCATATGGGGTGGAATTCGTGGCGGCCACCAATAATGGTATGTGCTTCAGAGTTGCAGTCGAATGTGTGCACGCTGCAGTTTGTTTCTCGCAATATCGCTTCCTCGAAGTCAAAGTTTCCAAACGACCCCACGCTGTACACGATACACTCTGAATGTCGCTGTAACTCCTCCAAACAAAGCCATTTCCCGCCTTCCCCGGAAGCGCCGATGCGTAACAATTTACCGGTCGGGCAATCGATGATCGGGTTGAAGAGGTCAAAGCGGTGGAAGCTGGCAGGTTCCACCCTGCGGCAGAGAGAGCAGAAAGTGATAAAAGAAGCTAATACAAGAGTATGCATGGCTATATCTATTTGACGCTTGTGCCGCACCGTGCTATGCTGGTTTCCTGACCGACGTCGGAATGGTACACCGCCTTCTCGGAAGCCGTATACAGTTCAAACATGTTTTTAAGAATACTAGATTTCCATTTTTGCAGGGCGGCAGTACCATTGCGATTGTATTCTGCTCCAGGCGCTGGCATCGAGGACGGCGCCGAGAGGCGTGGAGCGGTGCTAACAAACACAATTGCAAACACCATACATGCCTGCAGCGCAAGCAATTCGATGGTTACCACCCGCAAATGAGCAACCGACGCCCGGCCAGCTCTAATCTCACCAGCAACAGTTTCAACACTTTGTTTAAGTTCACAATATTCCTTTTGAATTTCATGGCTGCTTTCGCCCGCCCCCCGTCCCGTTTCGGCGGGAAGTCTATGTTGCAATCTAGTTCTTGCTTCACCAGACTTTAAGCCCACACAAGCACACAAGCAAGTTTTTCCATCACAACTTCCACATTGGCAGCATGTTCTGCCTTTGTGCGGCCCCAGATGATCAAGTCATCCAGGAAATTGTCCCACTGCTTATTGCCGAGGGACTGCAAAGTCTCAGCGACGAGCCTCTGGAAGGTCTGCGGCGCTGTGCAAAGGCCAAATGGCATCACCAGATACTCATAGTGACCAAACTGCGTGCGAAAAGCGGTGCGCTCCACACTGCTCTCCTCCATCGGCACCTGACCATACGCATTCGTAAGGTCCAGAGCGGTGAAGAAGCGCGCCCCCTGCAGCCGGTCGAGCAGGTCGTCGACTCGGGGCATGGGGTATCGATCCTTGACCGTAATTTTATTGAGGTCGCGGTAATCGATGCACATGCGCCACTCTGGGGCTCCAGACTGTGGGTCGGCTGTCTTTTTGCGGACAAAAAGTACCGGGGCGCCGTAAGGCGAGGTGCTGGGACGTATGTGACCCAACTCAAGCAGTTTAGCGAGCTGCTTCTGCAGCTCCATCCTCTTCGCCGGTGACAACCGATAAGGCTGCCGGGACGGGGGTGGAGTGGCACCAGGGATCAGATGGATCTGGTGCTTCACCCTGGTCTGGGTGGTGCCTGCCAGCGGCGGTGTCTCCTGGAACACCTCAGCAAACCTGCTTTCCCAGTCGGCTATCTTGCCGCGGGCAAAGTCAGAGAGTTGATCCGCGTGGCGGGCGGTCTCTGCTGTTGGAGCAGAAATGAGCACGAGGAAAGCTTCCTCAATGGCTTGCTTCTTCAAGTTCTGCCTGAACCGGAACGCCGACATGAGCCGGAGGTCTGCATGCCCCCTTTGCTTAGTCGCGGTGGATCTGAGCACAAGGGCACCAGCATCAGTGGCGATGGTCATCGTGCCATTGCGCCAGTTGATGTGGGGTTCGTGGTAATGCAGCCAAGGCATACCAATGACAATGTCATGGTCCTTTGCCAAGGGCACCACTAGCACCTCCCAGTCAGCGTAAGCAAAACCGTCGATGCGCAGGATCCCTTTCACTGCCTCTCCAGCAGTCTAAGTGGAGCCATCTGCCATCACCACACTCAGTGGCTGTCTGGCTGGCCGGGTGGCCAGCCCATGCAGTTTCACAAACGCCTGTGAAACAAACAACGCCTCAGCGCCGCTGTCCAGCAGCGCACGGGCAGGCACCGCTCCGATCATAGCTGGAAACACCAGCGAGCGGCGGACTGTAGGTCGGTACTCCGCGCGGCGTGGTCCACAGCGCCCAACAAGGCGCTGGCTAGGCTCACCCGCGGCGGGGTGTCCATCTGCCACACGTTGGTCAGTTTCTGCCGCCAGCCTGACCGTATCGGCCAACTGGCTGGGGCTGAGGCCGTTGCCTGCCTCGTCGCAGTTTCCCTCCCCCTGGCCACCAGCGGCCAACTGGTCGGGTGGAGGCTGGTCTGCCACACCAACGGAGTGCACTCTCACGGCTTCACTCTGCAACTGCAGAGCCGGGGTCCTGCCGTCTCCCCAACGGACCTCCTGCTGTTGCACTTCTGGCTGAGATCGGTCAGCGCAGCCACCGCCCCCTCCGGTATAGAGAGAGGCAAGTGCCTCATCATGCGGCTTAGCGGGCGTGGAAACCACTGAATCTGCCCCCGCCCTTAAGGAAACAGCAGGGCCGACTGCGCTCCCTGAGCTGAGCGCAGACGCGCTGTGCGGGCGTCCCCTGAGCGCATCTGGCTCGTACTCGGCGCCGGCAGTGTGTGCGCCGCCGTGTACCGGCCTACCCTCTGCTGACACAATAGCAGCAGAGAACGAAGACTGACTGTCTTCCAGAGACTGTTCGTCTCCGACAAGGGCCTCTAGGGGCGGCCCGGCAACCCCTTGCCTCTGTGTTGCCGAGCTCAGCCGTTTCCCGGCTGAACCCTACCCTTCGGGCACCTACTCTTGTAGTGGCCCCACTGGCGGCACTGCCAGCACTGTACGTTGGATAGCAACTTGCCATCCCTGCCTGCCACCGGCTGGGTGCCAGGGGTTGGGGCCGCAGGCCGCTGGGGCCGCCGCTGCTCCCAAGCCCGCACCGCTGCCAGCGCAGCAGCAGAGGCCATCTCACTCAGTGAGGGCTGAGAGGCGTGCGTGCTGCCAGGGGCAATGCCAGAGGCCTGTGCACCCGGGGCAGAAGCTGCCCAGGGGTCGGTGACCTCAACACCTATCTCATTGAGACCCGCCTTGGTACCAGTGACGGTGCGGCGGTGCTGCCGCTGCAGGCTGCGCTCAAGGTCGAGAGCCAGCTCAAGTGCCTGGTCCTTGGTCTTAAGGCCTGGCTTGGCTGTCAGCAATAGAGACTGCAGACTGGGGTGCATGCCAGTCCAGAAACGCTCAAACATGTTGACCTGAGTACGCAGATCCTCCAGCCCTGGGGTGGCGGCGAGCTCATCCCGGTAGTTAGAGAAGGCCAGGACTGATTGGTTGGTCAGTTGCCGAGCGTGTTGGAGCTTGTAGCGAGCGTCAGAAGCCTCGTTCTGATCGACGAATCGCTTCTCCAGCATCCGCAGCACCTGCTCGACAGTCAGACCCTCAGGGTCATCCTGCCACAGCCGGTCAAATTGCCGATAGGCAATACCTTTCAGGAAGCTGCCCAGCGTCCGAGCCTTATCAGACTCGCCGCTGCGGCGGTACGCCGAAAGGTACAAACGAGCTTTGCTCAAGAAAACACGGAGCTTGGTGCTGTCTCCGTCAAACACGTCAGGCTTCTGCGGCTCAGGCAAGCGAGGCGCCCTGGGGGCGTCGCTGCCGCCGCTGCCACCGCTGCCAGCATGCATGGCAACTAAAGTTTTGACACTGGAAGCCAGTTCCAGCATACTGGGGGCAATCTGAGACATATCGGTCTCCCCACCGCTGATCTCTGGCGTCCCGCCAGAAGCCTGCGCAAGAGCGGCAGCGGATTCCGCCGCTCTGGCGCGCGTCTGCACTCCCGGCTCCGAGGGAGGCGAGGAGTCACCCTTGCCACTCATCCTGCCGCCGCGCTAGCGTTCGCAGCAGAACGGTGGGTAGCACTGGACCAACTACCGGTCCCCGCCCCGCGACGTAGGCGCCGGGGCGTTTGAGGGCGATGCCGCCCTGTCAGGCGACGGAGTGGAGAAGGCCCGCACAGTGTAGGTGCGGGTGGGATGGCGGAAGGGAGCCATCGGCACCGCTGCCCGTGGCTGTGAGGCCCACCAGAGTGTCGGCAGGGTGCCTGTGGCCCCCAAGCAGTCCTGGATACTGATTAGTCCAGGCCACGACATCCGCGTCGTCGTCCCAATGAACCACCATGCGCAGTTCCTCGACCGTCAGGGCAACTTCCCGGCACATGACTGCCCGTGCCAGTTGGCCCAGGGACAGTAGCACTGCTGCCCGGTCGGGCTGGCGCAGAATGGGCGGATGTGCCGCCCAGAACCGCAGGCAGGGAAGAGCGTACTCAATCGGGGGTATGCCCCCAGGCCAGCGCTCTTCATACCATGTAGGGGCGACACCCTCCTGCATGAGCTCTCTGTACCACCGCACGGCCACCCATTCTGAGGCCAGGTGCGATTCATCCGAGGTGGAATGCACCATGCGGCTATCACCCATGCTAACGGAATCCCGGCGGCGGCTGGGTGAGCCGTCCCGCCTATTCTGTGAACTACCGCTCATGATTGCACTGATTGCAAGACACAAGAGGTTGCAGAGCAGAATGAATGGCAGCAATAAACGGCCAAGCAATTCAACTCAAGCGTCGGGGCGGCTGCCACTCTGGCTGCCCACCCCCTGCAAAAGTTTTGAGGAAAATGAGCACCCCTGCCCACTGAGAGGCACCCTACAACTTTTGTGTGCCGTTATTCCTAGCTGAGGGCCCTTCAGCTTGTGAGTTTGGTCTGTGCCAAGCAAAAGAAAGGTGCCAGCGTGGGAGCCCCGGAGCCTTCCCAAACGGGGGGGCTTCGCCCCCTCGCTGGCGGCGTGAGCGTCGTGTGTGTGTGTGTGATTGGTCTGGTTGGGTCAGCGGCTGGCCAGGGCAGGCACCGAGAGACTTGATCATTCAACCCTCGCACGTTTGGGGTGTGCCAATGCTGCGTTGAGTCAGGGGAGTGGTGGGGTGTAATGGGCGCTGGTGGGCGGCGGCAGCGGCAGTCCCGAAAAACGGGTGCCGCCGCCTCCCGCCGGGGTGCCGCCGCCAGTCTCGCCGCCACCAGCCCAGCTGAATGCTTTGACTGGCCCCCCTGTTGTGCACTTCAAGGGCGTGTGTCAAGCTTGTGTGGGTGCCCAGGGGCAGGCACGAGCTGGGGTGGTGGGCTACAGAGGGGGGTGAGAGTTGGGCACCTTAGCCAAATTTTGCCCATCTGGCCGGTCGGGCTGGCGCTGATCATGCCTCTGTAGCACTCTGCTGTGTGCACGCCTTGAGAGCCTGGGCTGTGTGCTCTGGGAGGTGTCAACTTTGAGAGGTACTCAACCTGCTGCAACTTACAGCTCCTTCATTCATTGTGTGTGTGGCTGGCTGGCTGGGCTCAAACCTGGCTGCCTCTGTCCTCATTATATATGTCACTGGGTGAGGCAGGGGGGTGTGGCTGTTGCATGAGGTACTCAACCTGCTGCAACTTACAGCTCCTTCATTCATTGTGTGTGTGGCTGGCTGGCTGGGCTCAAACCTGGCTGCCTCTGTCCTCATTATATATGTCACTGGGTGAGGCAGGGGGGTGTGGCTGTTGCATTTCTTTTTCCAGCTGCTAGCTCCAGCTGTGGTTCAGTTTGTAACCATGTTTCCCCTGTGCTTGCAAGACAACAACATGCCCAGCTGGCACACCTGTTGCAATCTGCTCCTGCCTGCCTGCATGCGCTGCGCTGCCGCCGCCAACGCCGCTGCGTCGGCAGGCCCACTTTCCAGTTTCACATGCATTCAGTTGCATGCCATCTTCTGCCCAGGGATCAGGGCTGCCATGTTGCTGTGCTCATGTGTGTGCTGGGTTACCAAAATGCACCCTGTACAAGGATGGGAGCCAGAGTCGCCAGCCTGCTGTGCTGGCAACAAGGAACAACAAGGCGTGCCCGGTGCTGTGCTGCTGCCTGGCACTGCAAATGCCGACACATTGTTGGGCCCTGCTGGTCCTGCCAGGGCCGGCCGCTCGGGCCGGTACTCCAGCACTGCATTCCCCCAGGTGTGCTGGCCCACCACAGCTAGGCAGCCAGGTGTGCCATCTGAGCAGCAACAGCAGGCGGGGGCGGCATGCTGCCCCGGTGCGTCGGCCACGGTCGTTGCTGGCCGTTGCGGTACGCCATGCAGTACAGATGGTGGGGCAGCAGAGTAGCTGTTGATGGCTCTGTCCAAGAGCTCATTGACTCTATTTTACAGGCAGGGGAGAGTTGGCTCACAAACGAAGGCGAGGTAGCCGCAGCGGCGCATGCGATGCAATGGGGAGATGGTCGGGCACTTGGCGGGAGTGGCAGCGGCACGCTGCCGGCGGGTAAGGCGGAAGCATAGCAGCAAGTGACTGACACCAGGTTTACCCACATGTTCAATCAGCACAGGGGTAGTGAAGACGGGGTGGCACACCAGCAACCCTTGAATACAGCCGGGGCTGTGAAATGCAACACCTGCCCTCACCCCCTGCAAAAGTTTTGAGGAAAATGAGCACCCCTGCCCACTGAGAGGCACCCTACAACTTTTGTGTGCCGTTATTCCTAGCTGAGGGCCCTTCAGCTTGTGAGTTTGGTCTGTGCCAAGCAAAAGAAAGGTGCCAGCGTGGGAGCCCCGGAGCCTTCCCAAACGGGGGGGCTTCGCCCCCTCGCTGGCGGCGTGAGCGTCGTGTGTGTGTGTGTGATTGGCCTGGTTGGGTCAGCGGCTGGCCAGGGCAGGCACCGAGAGACTTGATCATTCAACCCTCGCACGTTTGGGGTGTGCCAATGCTGCGTTGAGTCAGGGGAGTGGTGGGGTGTAATGGGCGCTGGTGGGCGGCGGCAGCGGCAGTCCCGAAAAACGGGTGCCGCCGCCTCCCGCCGGGGTGCCGCCGCCAGTCTCGCCGCCACCAGCCCAGCTGAATGCTTTGACTGGCCCCCCTGTTGTGCACTTCAAGGGCGTGTGTCAAGCTTGTGTGGGTGCCCAGGGGCAGGCACGAGCTGGGGTGGTGGGCTACAGAGGGGGGTGAGAGTTGGGCACCTTAGCCAAATTTTGCCCATCTGGCCGGTCGGGCTGGCGCTGATCATGCCTCTGTAGCACTCTGCTGTGTGCACGCCTTGAGAGCCTGGGCTGTGTGCTCTGGGTGGTGTCAACTTTGAGAGGTACTCAACCTGCTGCAACTTACAGCTCCTTCATTCATTGTGTGTGTGGCTGGCTGGCTGGGCTCAAACCTGGCTGCCTCTGTCCTCATTATATATGTCACTGGGTGGCCGCTCCCCTGCTGCTGGCTACCGGTCTGGGAGCCCGCCTGACGCGCGCCTTTGCCGGCCCGCTTCTGCACACCCGGCGACTTAAGCAACACAGCCCGCGAGAGGACGCTGAGCTGGGAGTTAAGCTGGCGGGTGAAGTAGCCGCTAGGCTTAAAGGCCTGCTAAGGCGGGCAGGGACCTGCCCCAAGCTCTGCAGCCGAGGGCTGCAGCCTGGGGACGCCTGCCCATCATGCTGCTCCTCACCTGAGGTCGACATTCTGCCGATCAGGCGTGGATTCGGGTTCAGTCCGTCTTCTGCGGAGACCCTATACGCAGGAAGCAGCAAACGTGCGAAGTGAGCAAGAGACCCGAGACTCCGTCCGCTGGCCGGCGGGGGAATCAAGGGATCTGGCCACAACAACAGCTTGCGCCTAGGGCTCAGCTGCTCAGCAATCGCTGCAGCAACAGTTCAGAGCCCCGCCACGAGCACCGGCGGCCGTTCCAGCTCACCGAGCTTCGTAGTCTCACCAATTGGCTACTGGAGTGACATTTGCGGCCCTCCTGCCAAGGTGGGGTAGCGTAGGAAGGAGCAGAGAGTGCTGGAGCCCACGTTGCGCGGACTACCAGTCACCACTCCCTCTGGCTGCGGCTGTACCAGCAGCGCAGAGGAGCTGAAACCAAGTGTAGCGGGGTTGCCCCGCTAGTATGGTGACCTGAGATGTAGGTATTCCCTTACACCAAAGGCCCCTGAGAGAGCCGGGTGTTGCCAGCAAATAGGGGTGGCACAGCATGCAAAGCACAGCATGCAGGTATGAATGGAGGGAACTATGTGCTATCAGCTGAGCAGGGTCTGAGACCTGCTACATCGCCGGCCAGCAGCTAGCGGCAGTCACCAGCTTCAAGTATCTCGGCATCGCCTTTCACTCCAGCACCTGCCTGGCGTCCCTGTGTTACAGTCACCCCGCTATGATAGGCCGCGTGAGCAGACCTTGGGCAGGGGGCACACGTGATCAAGGGGCATCAAGAGAGGGGGTGGACCATGGAGCACCCTCTCCATGGCTCCGACCACCCTCCCCCCAGCTGAGCGTCCCAGGGTCACCCCACCCTGGCCCCGCTCCCCGTCCTGCCGGACACGCAACCCCCACAACGTGGTGGGGGACGTGGGGATCCTTAGCAGCTTAGGCCTGCCAGGCCGACGGGTGCCGATGCTGGTGCGGGCTCCCGGCGGCAGGCAGCGCCGCCGCCGGGCACTCAAATGGCATGGGGCACATGGGCCCCCATGCCCGCACATCTCCCAGGCACATGAAAATACCAGAAGGCTGCACATGTAAGGGTGCATGCATTGCAGGCAGGAGTGCAAAGTGGCCTGCCGCGGCGGTCGGCTGTGCCATTACTCAGTCAGCCGCCGCTACCGTGCCGGGCTTGGCGTTCCCATGCCAACATGCCGGCGTGCCATCGCGCAAGGGGCCAGTGAGTGTGTGAGGCGGAGGTGGGGGTGGTGGGGCTGCCGCTGACCGTTGCTTGCTGACGCTGACGCTGCTCTTACCTGCGGGGGGAGGGGGTGGGTCGGGAGCCAAGGCCGGGCAAAAGATGCCTGGGCCCTACTCAAGGGAACCGAGGGAGTCACTGTGCCAGGCAGCAGCATGGG
>NW_005435061.1:530115-533058 GCF_000147415.1 Chlorella variabilis
GGTTTCTGATCAAGCGCAAGCACAGCCCCACTGGCGGGCACCANGTTTGTAAGAGTAGGCAGCGGGTCTAGTCGAAGTCTAGTAGCAGCCGGAGCCCGGCTGCGGCCAGTCAAGTCAAGTCAGTTACAAAGAAGAGAGAAAGGCCCCGGAATGACCCGCATTCCGGTTATATAGTCGCACAAAGGTAGTGCTGTAGTGCTGCCAGCCAGGCATGGCTGGTGACTAGTCGATCGATCAAGGCATGATAAGCGCAATCAATCATGCAGTTGTGAGTAGAATGAAGTAGCGAGAGTGTAAGACTCAGTTGCTGTCTCGCAGCTGGCACAGCAGGGTGCCGCCTGCTGCTGCCGCTGCTGCAGTCGGCAAGCTGCGCACCGACGGCGCGCTGCTGGACAGCGATGCTGAGTTGTGTTTTGTTGATGCTGAGTGGGTGCGGCGGCATGGGGTTCGGACTACCCCTGTCGCACCCATCCAGGTGCGCCTGGCCGATGGGCGCATTTTGGTTAGTGACCGTGAGCTGCGGTGCCGTTTGACTATGGACGGCTACTGCATGCCCACACAGGCTTTCAGGGTTGTGCCCCTGGGCAGCAAGGGCTGCTCTGTGATCCTGGGCATGACCTGGCTCACGGCCCACAAGCCCATGGTTGACTGGGCTGAGGGCACAGCTACGCTCACTCGCCCCCAGGGCTCGGTGGTGCTGCGTTCCCAGCGCTACCGCAAGGACGAAGCCTTTGCCTTCATGTCCTGGGCCCAACTGCAGCAAGCACTGCAGAAGGGTGCGGTTGAGCAGGTTTACCTTTCCACGGTGACGGCGGCGCCGGACGACGCCCCGCCACCTGAGGCGGTGCCGGATGGCCCGCCCCCGACTGGCCGTGCAGAGGTGGATACCCTGCTGGCCCGCTTCCGGGACGTGCTAAGGGCCGTTCTGCCGGAGGGCAGGCGGCCTGCCTCCCGCGTGAAGCATCACATCCGGGAGGTGGAGGGCGCGCGCCCCCCGCCTCTTCGGCCGCCCATCCGTATGTCGCCGCACATGGAGCAAGAGCTGCGGGCGCAGATTGACCGGCTGCTGGAAAGTGGCCGCGTCCGCCCCAGTGAGTCGCCCTACGGCGCACCCTGCTTCCTGGTGAAGAAGAAGGGCAAAGATGCCTGGCGGATGGTGATTGATTACCGGGCGCTGAATGCGCAGACGGTCAAATGGGTGTACCCAGTTCCATCCATTGATGAGATGCTGGACCGGCTGGCAGGTGCCAAGTGGTTCACCACTCTGGATCTGACTGATGGGTATCATCAGATCGAAATGGCAGTGGACTCAATTCCCAAGACCGGTTTTCGCACTCGTTGGGGGCAGTGGGAGTTCACTTGCATGCCTTTCGGCCTCTGCAATGCTCCTGCCACCTTTCAGGCCATGATGAATGAGATGCTGCCGAAGTTGGGCAAGGACTATGCCAGCTTTGTGCTAGCTTACTTGGATGATCTCATCATTTTCAGCAGGACGCTGGAGGAACACCTGCAGCTCCTGGAGCGGGTGTTGGAGCTCCTGCGGAGCAGGCAGCTCTACTGCAAGCCGGCAAAGTGTTGCTTTGCCTCCCAGCGCGTGAGCTTCCTGGGTCACATTGTCTCGGACAAGGGCATTGAAGCGGATGAGGAGAAGGTGGCTGCTGTGCTGCAGTACCCTCCGCCCCGCAATGTCCGGGAGCTCCAGACATTCCTTGGCGCAACTGGATGGTTCCGCCGCTTTATTCCGCGTTACGCGCACCGTGCAGCACCACTTACCCGCCTGCTGAAGCAGACGGTGGCGTGGGTGTGGGGTGCCGAGGAGAAGGCTGCCTTCGAGGACCTGCGGCGCGCCCTCACTGAGGCCCCTGTGTTGGTGCCGCCGGACCACAACAAGGATTGGTTGCTGTACACTGACGCCAGCGACGTGGCGCTGGGCGCAGTGGTGCTGCAGGAGACGGAGGATGGCCCCCGGGCGGTGGCCTACCTCTCCAAGACGCTCAACCCGGCTGAGCGCAACTACACGACGCGGGAGCGGGAGTGCCTTGCGATCGTTACGGCGCTAAAGAAGTGGCACTACTACTTCCTTGGTGGCCGTGAGGTGCGGGTCTACACAGACCACAACAGCCTCACCTTCCTGCGGACGCAGGTAGCGCCTCTTACTGGTCGGTTGGCGCGGTGGGCAGAGGAGTTTGCCCGCTTCAACCTGACTATTGGCTATTTGCCTGGGAAGGCAAATAAGGTGGCGGATGCTTTGAGCCGCGCGGTGTATAATGCGATGCCCAAGAGCTCCCCACCTCCGGCTGAGGAGAATGCCTCGGCTGACGCCCCTGCGGGTGCAGCTGGGCTGGCTGCCATTACGGTGGTAGCTGGGGACCAGGAGTTCCTGGCTTCCCTGCGCTCGGCGCTGGATGGCGACGAGCTGGCATGCCGCGTGCGTGAGGTGGAGTTGCCTGTTCGTGGCTCTGACTGGGTGGAGCAGGAGGGCCTGCTCTACATCCAGGGGGGGGAGGAAGGTGCGCCTCTGCGCCTGTACATCCCCGAGGGCAAGGGCCTGCGTCAGCGCGTGCTGCAGGAAGTGCACGACGCTGGGCACGCCGGCCACCCTGGGCGCGATCGCACGCTGGCACGCCTGCGGCCACGTTTCTACTGGCCCAACATGGCTGAGTATGTGCGGGAGTATGTGCTGACATGCCCCAGCTGCCAGATGAGCAAGGCTCGCCGTGGAGCGGCACCTGGCTTGCTGCAGCCACTTCCCATCCCTGGTGTTCCCTGGGAGGTGGTGGGCATGGATTTCATTGGGCCTTTGCCGGAGACGCCGGATGGAAATGATTTCATCCTGACTTGCGTCTGCCTGCTCACCAAGATGGTGAAGCTGGTTCCGATGCGGCGCCCCGATGCTGAGGGGACAGCTCGCGCTTTCAATGAGCGGGTGCTGTCGCAGGTACC
>NW_005435061.1:533108-545023 GCF_000147415.1 Chlorella variabilis
GGTACTTGCGCAGCGCACGCCAAGGTGCAGCCTGGCCCGGTGCCGGCACGGCGGCCTGGCCGCAAGGTTGCTGCTGGCAGCGCCCCCTCGGCGTCTGCCCCTGCGCGGCGCTCCCCCCGACTTGTATCTGCTTGATTCCCCTGCTTCGTATGTCCCTCGATGTACTTCTACTTCTGTTCCTTGCGCCTACTCTCTCTCTACACTGCTTTGACCGCATTGTTTCTGCTCGGCAGCTTACGCGGTTACGGCTCGAGGACGATGCCTATTCCTGGAGGGGGGCAGTGTAGTAGGAGCAGCGCTGCAGCGCCGGCGCTGGCGACGGCGCCGACGGCGCGGCGTGCATGCTATGCTGTTTAGCCCCTTTTGCTGGTGTTTCCGCCTGCCCCTGGGCCTTTCTGCTGGGGTGCAGGCGCCGCTGTAAGCACGCTTATACCTTAGCAGAGAGAGCCATAGTCAGATAGAGCGATCAGCGGGATAGCGGAGGCTAGTCCTGCTACAGGGGGCAGCATCTCTGCGGAGGCCTACACGCCTGCGTCGTTCCTGTGCGATGTGCCCGAGCGCCGGCGCCGGGTGCGCCTGGCGCAGTGGCGCACGGGGTCGCACTGGATGGCTGAGGAGACAGGCCGGTGGCAGCGGCTGGACCGCACCCAGCGCCCATGCCCCCACTGCCAGGCCCCTCTAGAGGACGTACGCCACGCAGTGTATGACTGCCCCCTATACGCTGGGCTGAGGGAGGAGTATGCTGAGCTCTTCCACAGTCCCGGCCACGCCTTGCCCTCCCTGGCCGCCTTCCTCGGCCAGGCCAGGCAGGGCCGGCTGGCCCGGTTTGCCGACCGGTGCCATGAGGAGCATGCTGCTGCCCTGGCACAGTGACTCCCCCGGTTCCCTTGAGTAGGGCCTAGGCATCTTTTGCCCGGCCTTGGCTCCCGACCCACCCCCTCCCCCTGCAGGTAAGAGCAGCGTCAGCGTCAGCAAGCAGCGGTCAGCGGCACCCCCACCACCCCCACCACCACCTCACACACTCACTGGCCCTTGCGCGATGGTACGCCGGCATGTTGGCATGGGAACGCCAAGCCCGGCACAGTAGCGGCGGCTGATTGAGTAA
Source organism: Chlorella variabilis (assembly GCF_000147415.1). Lineage (NCBI taxonomy): Eukaryota > Viridiplantae > Chlorophyta > Trebouxiophyceae > Chlorellales > Chlorellaceae > Chlorella > Chlorella variabilis. The sequence continues at coordinate 534,214 of NW_005435061.1, forward strand.
TGGCACAGCCAACCGCCGCGGCAGGCCACTTTGCACTCCTGCCTGCAATGCATGCACCCTTACATGTGCAGCCTTCTGGTAGTTTCATGTGCCTGGGAGACGTGCGGGCATGGGGGCCCATGTGCCCCATGCCATTTGAGTGCCCGGCGGCGGCGCTGCCTGCCGCCGGGAGCCCGCACCAGCATCGGCACCCGTCAGCCTGGCAGGCCTAAGCTGCTAAGGATCCCCACGTCCCCCACCACGTTGTGGGGGTTGCGTGTCCGGCAGGACGGGGAGCGGGGCCAGGGTGGGGTGACCCTGGGACGCTCAGCTGGGGGGAGGGTGGTCGGAGCCATGGAGAGGGTGCTCCATGGTCCACCCCCTCTCTTGATGCCCCTTGATCACGTGTGCCCCCTGCCCAAGGTCTGCTCACGCGGCCTATCATAGCGGGGTGACTGTAACACCATGCTATCCAGGGTATCCATGCGGGCTCCACCGAGCCAGGCACCAGTGGCGGCGGCACCTTGACCAGCTGCAAGTCCAGCAACCATGCTGTGCCAAAGGACGTCAGAGCCATGGCGGGGAAGTTGGCTGACAAGCCGCACTCCCAGGGCCAGGGAGGTGAGGGCATGGGGAAATGGGGCGGAGGATTGTGTGTGGGGGGGTTGTGGGTGGGTGTGGGGTGGGGGGGCAGCAAATCGTTTTGGGGGCTCTCCATGGTACATCCTTTGTTAAGTATTGAAAGCCTGCCCGCCCACCCCCACCACCCCACCCACCCCCTTCCATGTGCAGGCTACTTCACCATCATGAAAGGGATCCGGGCCTGCCCCCTGCCTGACGGCTCGGTGGTGAAGGTCACTGAAGGCCATTGGGCGGTGAGCGTTACCCGTGCTGCCCATTGCCTAAAGGTGGGCCCCGCGAATTGACAGCGCCAACAACACACCGTACCGGTTGTGCATACCCTCCCCGTTGTGTTGTGCAGTTTTGGGCATCAGCCAAGCGTCTGCCTGCAATGGAGCCTAGTGACTATGAGGCGCGCCGCATCATCTGCAGTACACCTCCAACACCAACGGTGTGCTTGCAAAGCACTACAAGGGTGCCGCCAAGCCGGATTGGTTTGAGGAGCGCATCGCAGCAGCAGCCGCGTGGGAGCGCACATATGGGGAGTGGCGGGACAAGAATGAGGCGCCGGCTGCTGGCTAAGCAGGAATGCAGCAGGCGTGCCGCCTGAGACCCGCCATGAGGCAAGTACAAGAATTTGCCCCGTTTTGCCCACCCTCTTGTCGTCCAGCCTTTGCCTGCGTCTCAGCCTGTGTTGTGCCTGCCTGCCTGCCTGCCTGTGACAGCTGAGTCCCCTTCCATCCATGCATCGCTATCTAACCCCCTCCCCCACCCCCGCCCACTCCACCGCACCCATGCCTCTTAGTTGGAGCAAGAGCAGCTAGAGCAGGCAGAGGACCCACCTGCGATGGAGAATGCAGAGAACCGCAGCAACAATCTTCAAGATGAGGAGGTGAGTGGACACAGATTGTGTGCTTGTTGAAGGGGAGCGCTGCAGATGAAAAGTGAGTACTATTAGGGTTGCTGGATTTCCTGCTCATGAGCAGATGTTGGAGTGGCAGCCCGTATGCTGTGCTGATCATTACCCTGTGCTGGTCATGACCCCACAACAAACCCCTTTTTCCTGACCACCACACCTGGGTGCGCCTCCAACCGTGCAGTACCTGGCGGGTCTGGAGACGTTTGTGCAAGAAGAGAAAGCCCAGAGGAGGGAGACGAACCGCCAGAATGCGGCAGAGCGGGCGCAGAGGAAGCGGGCCGCAGAGGCAGCTGCAAGGCAAAGGCAAAGGTGGGGAAGAGCCTCCACAAGCTTAACTTCCCGGTTTTAACGTCTAGCTTTATACCATTATTTGATCTGCCCGACGCGCCAAGTGCAGTACCCCCCGCTGCAGCTGCTGAGCTGGATGCAGGCCGCAGCAACCGCCGCAGCCGGCGGTCGCGCCGGCAGGTGGTGGTGTCAGATGTCGACAGCGATGAAGATGACAACAATGAGAACGAGTCGTTTGAGTCTGTGCCGGAGAGCGAGGACGAGGGCAATGAATGATTTCTGGGATCCTGGGGGCCTGCCAAGCAGCCAGCCTGGCTGCCTGCCTGGCTGCCTGTGACATATTGTTGCTGTATGACACACGTCAATTGATTTCCATTTACATTTGTAGACATCCACCGAAGTCAAAGAGAAGTCAAAGAGAGGTCAAGAGAAGTCAATGTGACCTTGTCTGACGTGTGTGGGACGTACACAAACGTCAATGGCCGGTCCCTGGACGTACATGTGACGTACTCAGAAGAAGACTAGACGTGGACGTCAATGGGACGTCAGATCTGGGAAGTAGATTGAACGTCAGCTGGAAGTTCCCATACCCCAAGTGCCTCGGCTACTAGTGCAAGTGCAGTAGCCCCCTACCCACAGGTGTTCAGGCCAGCTGCGCATGTCGGCTGGACTTTTCAGCAGCTGATGTGGAAGTTGGACCAGCTGCGTGGTTTGTCGGGGTGTTATGCACTTGCCGAAATGGTCGAATGCTGGGGGTCGCATTGCTCTCAAATGCCCACACTTCAGGATGTGCAACATCAAACGCGGCTTCTCCAGGCGCGATGCTTCAGTTACATGGGCTACATGGGTATCTGCACTGCTAGGGCATCTGTGAATGCCTTTGAAGTTTGGGCCACAGCGACGAAATTAAGCGTCCAGTCGGTATCCATGCCACCCTTGAACCCGGCATCAACTATGGGATTCCAAAACGCCCCATCAACGCGTATGAATCGCTTGCCTACTACGAACACGGCATACCCAAAACTCGAAACATAATCCACCTCCTCTTTCACACTTGCATTGACTGCGTGGTTTAGTACCCAATACCCATTTCGCTCCCACTGAATCATTGGAACGAGGGTCTGTTTCAGCATGCCTGCCATCCCATGAATGGCTTTGAACTCAAAACTCTCCAAGTCCAGCTTGACCAAAGCAATGCTGTGAAGCTTTAGCTCCTTGACTACGGTGTCCAGTTTTCGGATCTGCACGTCGATCGCGTTCGCAGAATTTGAATGTTTATCAGATAGAGAAGCTCCCCAATCTCCAGGCCCATCAAACGCGATCTGCCCAACTTCATCAGTATCAGATAACGCTGCCTCTATAACTGTCACGCGGTCGTCATTATGCAAGTTTATCCGCATCTTGGCTGCCGTGACCGGGACAGGCTCCACTGCCACCACACGGAGAGGCAATTCACATTCCAATTTATCGTATACAGAAACGACTAGCTTTGAGTAATCACCCAAATTGCCGCCGCCATCAATCACCGTGATTTGTTTATACTCCGCATCGCCACAGACATTGTTGATAGCAATGTCAATAACGATATCTTCCCCGACTGGGTTCCGGAAGCACTCCATCATGTTTCCACAAGAGAGCAACGAAGCCAGCCATGATGTATTTCTGATTTCTCTTGGATGATGTTTAATCTGGGAGCACGAGCTTCCGTTGTACACTCCATTTACTATTTCGATCACAAGTAACAACGTGACGAGGGCGCCCTGCACAATAGCAGAGAGCTCAGTTTGCAAAACAGAATGCAGCTCACGCGGACAATGGGGGAATGTATTAGTCAGCACGGACCAACAGAACGCCCACGCGTTGCTGTAAAAATTGCATACTTAAAGTCAACTGCATCTGGTTCCTGGGAAATCCATTTGAATGGTTATTTTTTGATGGCGCTGAGTCAGCGTGAGGCGGGTTGACGGCGCAGCGCACATGTGCAAGAACGCAAAAACCGCAGCAACAATGTTCTCCGGAGATTTATGAACCATCACATTATGCGCAAGTCCACCAGATCCCCTAGCTTATCCTTGCTGGCTTTAAGTCTGGTGCTCCTTGCTTTTGGTCTATCTGTGGCGCACTACCGAGCATCGAGCTGTCCATGCTGCGGCGAAAAGAGCAGCGGCGAGAGGGACCCACCTGGCAATGCGTGGAAGGCACACCACCGCTTGGCCATTGCCTACCTGTGCCGCAAGACCCACTCGTCATACGGCCATGACTGCATGTCCAATTTGGAACGCAGCCTGGAGCTTTTGCATCAGAATGTCCTCAAAGGACCTACCCAGGCCGACGTGTTGGTGATGCATGAGGGTGAGCAAAGTTTGGTTCATGCTGGTGCAGCAGATGACATGGGGGGCAGGCAGTGCAACTTTCATGACTTATTTTGAATAAATCGAATGAAGAACTTCTTCATCCATTCCCCCCCGCGATGGCGATTTCACTGCGGCCGACCAGGCACAGCTGACCGCGGGTCGCCCCGCCGTGCACTTTATTGAGATGCCCAGGCGCTATTGGAGCCTGCCTTCCTTTCTAAAGGTAAAGGTAAAGGTGGGGAGGAGCCTCCACAAGCTTAACTTCCCGGTTTTAACGTCTAGCTTTAGACCATTATTTGATCTGCCCGACGCGCCAAGTGCAGTACCCCCCACTAGTAGTGAATGGGTCCCGGGGAGGCCTGTGCCGAAGCCTTGGCGATTCTATTAGGCTTTCCCGAAGGAATTGGCTTGGATTGGCGCTGAGCCGGTCAGCTATGCCGCGTTTGTCCTCACAAAGTTTCGACATGGGAGGAATCGAACCTGTGCCCTCTCGGAGGGTTTAGACACTAGCTCCAGCGCCTTCAAAGAAGGCCTTTCTTAGCCGCTGCCTGAATGAAAGCGACCTGGGGACTTGCGTATCTCCCAACTTTGCAGTTGGCTACCGCCACATGGTACAAATGATGTTGCGTATTCCGTCGCCCATGCTGCGCAACTTGCCCACACAATGCCGCACCTGCAGGCGTTTCCGGGCGGCACATTTTGCTGCCATGCAGATCCGCTGGTTCTCGCTACACATCTGGAGCTTCATGGCTGAGGCCGGGTACAGGTAAAGGTAAAGGTGGGGAAGAGCCTCCACAGGCTTAACTTCCCGGTTTTAACGTCTAGCTTTAGACCATTATTTGATCTGCCCGACGCGCCAAGTGCAGTACCCCCCACTAGTAGTGAATGGGTCCCGGGGAGGCCTGTGCCGAAACCTTAGCGATTCTATTAGGCGTTCCCGAAGGAATTGGCTTGGATTGGCGCTGAGCCGGTCAGCTATGCCGCGTTTGTCCTCACAAAGTTTCGACATGGGAGGAATCGAACCTGTGCCCTCTCGGAGGGTTTAGACACTAGCTCCAGCGCCTTCAAAGAAGGCCTTTCTTAGCCGCGGCACAGGGTATGAGTGGGTGATGCGGTTGGATGAGGACCCCTTCATCCACAGTCAAATACCCTATGACCTCATTAAATTCATGGAGGGACGTGGGTTGCAGTATGCATACAGCCGCCGCCATGGTGCCCTGCCGCAGCATTGACTTGACTTGTTAAACCCGATATACCAAATGAATGCTCAGGTCCCCGGCTTGGTGCAACAGCCGAGGGAGAAGTTCACAAATGCACCACATAAAACAAGGGGAGAGATTGTCACTTGAAAGGCAGCACATGGAACATGACACAAAGCAAACCCGCCACGACAATGTGCCACTGCCCCGAAGCGTGACTGGGTGTCTCTAGCGGAGAAACCCCGGGGGTCATACCAAGCACTAGCAATTCCGGAACTGAGATTTTAGGAGTTTTTTTTGTTAGGGACTAACGGCATCTAGGACACTCGGTGCTGGGCTAGCCTCGGTGCCGTCTGCTTCCGGGGCATCGTTGGGCTGGTCTGGGACGGCTTGAGCTGCCAAGCGCCAAGCGCCGCCAGGCACACCGCTGCACACCATTGGCGAGCCCATCACGCGCTGCTGGCCGCCGCCGCAGGCGGGAGGGGGGGCGAGCCCCGTCGCACTGTCTGCATCTAAGGCGGGGGCTGGCCGCTGCCGCTGAGGGGGACGGGGGCAAGGGGCCCGTCGCGCGACAGATTTCGTCGTGCTCTGCATCTATGACAGGGGCTTCATGCCGTGGAGGAATGCCAGGGGTTGGTGATGGGGAGGGACAGCTGCTGCCTGCTACTGCGCCGCCGCCGGTGAGCCTCACCGGCACGGGGGGAGGCAGGTGCAGGTTGGCAAATGCTTGAAATGCCACAAACAAGAAGAGAACAAACCGTACCCCCACTAGATCAACCCTGCCGCTTCCATTAGCCCCCAGCCCCATGAACAGCCCCTGGACAGTCCCTTCAGCGCTACAGGAGAGGTAGAAGAAAGAGAAAGAAGAAAGAAAGAATAGGCCCTCGCCGCGGCCGCCTGCAGGCAGCAGCAGATGGCTGGCAATAGGCATGCCAGGGCGTGGGCTGGCTGAGGTGCCTGTATTGCAGGGGGCTGGCGTTGCCTGCTGAAAACCACATGCCTGCTTTCATCCCGCCGCCACCTTCTCCACCTCCACCCAGCCCGCCAGCACCTCCGCCGTCGCCGGTACCTTGCCACCTCTCCCTCTCCACCGCAGCCCGCCTCCACCTTCAATGCCGTCGCCTTTTCCACCTCCACCACCACAACTTGTGCATCTATCTGTCAGCAGCTACACATTCGGTTCCACCGTGCCGGATGTGAACACTCCGAGACGAACCTGGGCAGTTGGAAGCGAGTGGGTTGGTAGCGCTCTTTAAAATGATCTACAACATTCGCCTAAGAACCCTGCCGTGCCATGCCATAATTTGTTCCATCCATCCACCAAAGAAAAACAAAATCTTTCCCACGGAACATTGCGAGAATGCTGTGGGACATCCGGCGCTTTGTTTGTTTGTTGGCGCCGGTAAACGCGCCTGCCGATGACTTAAAAGCACCGCAAGCATTTTAACTAAACTTTCACCTAGTACACTCGTTTTTCGTATACAACCCGGCTTCCCGTGCTGCAAGAGCCCGCGATTGCAATTTTGTAAATACACCTCCTCCTTCCTCTCGTCTGCCTTTCGAGAGCATCCTGCGCGCGCAACGGTGGAAGTTGCCGGTTGTGCTCCGTACGCATTAAGAGGTGGAACCGGTGGCCTAGCGCTGACTTCATTAATTAAGCTGACTTCATTAATTAAGAGATTATAATCTCTTGAACATTCTTCCTGCACCTCCACGGGAAGGCACGCATGGAACTACGCTCGCCGCTGTACACATGTCAAAGTTACAACGTGCTGTCAACGTCAGGGAGCAAGAGCAGCGCGACCGACCCGCGGCGCTACATCAAGCCCTCAGTCTGCTTCGTCATTCCACATGTGTCCTTTTCACAAAGCTTAACCAGCGCTGCCACAGTGGCGTCGATGCACAAGACGGGAGGAGGTGGCGCGACTGGCAAAGCAGAGGTGGCCGCTTGCCATTGGGCCAGGCAGGCGGCGGCAAAGGTTGCGACGCGGGCCGCGGGATGTGCATGTGACCGAAGCTCCGCCATCTGTTGCAGATGGACATGGATGCAGTGACCATTCGTTGGCATGCGACCGTCCGTGTTGCGTAGCAACAACATTTTCAGAAAGTACTGATGCAAGTGCACTGTTTGCGTTTGCTCCAAGCCGAAAATGGGTGGGATGATAGCGGGCGGGTTGGCAGCGCTCAAAATGTTTACACCATTTTGCACAAGAGCTCTGCCAAGCCAGGCTCGTTCTGGGAACATTGCGAGGGTTGCTGTGGCACACCGGGCTCGGTGTTTGCAGTGTGGCGCCAGAGCTGCGCCATCAATCCGCAGCGCACTGGCCGGCACGCATGCGTTGTGATCATTGGTTTCACAACACTTAAAATTAATATTTCTTTTATTCATCGTGTATACACCATGGTCGCCCGTGGTGCAACCATGACTTTAATCATTTTCCTGATAGCCTTGCTCCTGTATTTCCAAAACTCTCTTCATTCCCCAACTCGAGAGCGTGGTGCTCGGGCACCTTTAGAGGTTGACAGTGCTCCGCCCAACGTGGTCAGAGGTGAAGGCGGCAGCCCTCTTGCTGATTTTGTTGAACTTTTGGCCATTCCTAATTTGGATCTCGACGGAAAAACATGCATGGAAATCACGCTCGCCACACACCAAAGTTATAGCAGCGTCAACGTACCCGACACCCAGCCCGAGGAGCAAGAGCTACCGGGCGACCGAGCGCCGCGGACACTGTTCTACGTCTCTTTTGAGTACGTCAATTCTGCTATGGACCGTCACTTTGTCCACACATATTGCGGTGCACACGCGGTGGATGCAGATGCCGTTCAGATGTGGGGCCCAGGTGTGGAAATGTATCCATGCCATGCATGCCAATGCTCAACTCCAACAAAACAACCTACTCGGATTGTAGGCTGGCCCGGCTGGAGCGATGCCATATCTCCGGCAAAAAATGTCGCACGCAGATGGCCACAACCCTTTCAACTCGTAATTACCATCCATTACTCCCCCGAGGAGATTTCCCTGGATAATTCGCTGGTGTATGCGACCACCCGATTCGAATGTGTTTACTATGAGCACGAGCCAAGCAGCATTGACCGCTTCAAGTGTGCGGTGGGCGGCAAGAACCGATACCCATGGCGGTCATTCAACATCACGCTGCTCACATACGAAACCAACTTACATGAGCTACATGACGAGTTAGTCAACAATCATACCGGTGCATTCACAGGCCAAGAGGATGCGTTGATCTACTTCTGGCCACACACGGCGCTTCCTGGAACGTTTATCACACATTTTCAAAAGGCGGGAACACACATTCACAAACCACATGATATATGCCTTCTCGGAAGGACCGACGCAGAAAATGCCTTGCCGTGGTACCCACTGCGCAACAAGCTATCGGCATGGTTTGAGGCAGGGCGCTTCGAAGAGTATGGTTTAAGAGCAGCCTCCCTGCCCCACCCATCATACTACGAGAATGAACTGTCGGCAGAGGAGCGTGCAGAAAGGAACATAAGTGTGTGGAGTGCGGAAGAGCAATATGCCCGGTACAATCAGTTTGTTGCCAAATGCAAGCTCACATTTGTGACGCGAAGTTTTCGAAATGTTGAGGTCCGCATTGCCAATGGGTAGGGAAAGGGTCGTTGCCACACTAAACAAACTGACATGCATCTGTTCGACATGATTGCAGCTGAAGAAGTACACCGAGTTGGCAATGGCGGGAACGCTGATGGTCGGCAACATACCCAATACCACGGTTCCATGGCCCGACTTGGTAGCTGATATTCATGAGGATGCCATGGCCGACAGGGTGGAGGCTGTCGCGGCCACCCTGAAGCATTGGCTCTCCAACGAGCAGCGCCCTGCCCGGGAGCGTATGATCCACGAGGCCCAGCTGCTGGCTTTCAGCCAGCGCACCAGCCAGCACGGATGGGAGCGCATTAAACATGCATACTACCTGCACAAGCAAGGCCGCCGTGGGTTTGTGCGCACGCTTCACTAAATGAGTCGGTGCTCTCATGCCCATCTATGCCGAGCTGCTGGCGCGCATCATTTACCCTGCCGACCGCCAGATCTGGCATCTAGATGCAGATGCCCAGCGCCTGCGTGGTGCTGCGATGGCGTTGCACGCGCCCAGCAGTACACCCGCATGCACCAGCCCTCGCCGCTGGTTTGGCAGATTGTAAGTGGTGTGCTGGGTTGACTGTGTCCTTTTGTCTCACTTTAAAAAAAAGGGAGACAGTGGCATAGGAATGGAAGCCGACTTTCCAATTGCCGGTTCTCGCTGCTCGGTGCTCGGCGGCGGCCGCTGCCGCCGACTGTGGGCCGCGATGTTGGCCCTGGGTGGGATGGCGGGGGAAGGGACGTCGCGAGGGGCTGTGGAGGGGGGGCTGTGGAGGGCGGCAGGTAGCGGTGCTAATGTTTTCCCCCGAGGACCCGCGTCCCGGCCGTTTCGCCGCTCGCGCTCGTTTGGGGCGGCCAGCGCCGGGGAAAGCGATGCTGTGGGCTCTGGCTGGTCTCTTGTGTTCGAGAGATTGCTTGTGGCGAGCTGGGATGCGCCGGTGCGGGTGTTAGGGTGATTATGCGCTTCTTAAAAAAATGTATAAAGTTTTGGAAGCTGCTGACGCATGCCTAATAATGCTGAGCTGCACTGTGCTGGCAGATGGGCCCTCGTTTCTGAGGTCGTAGTTGTTGTGTGGGTGGGGGGCGGCGACGGCCATGCGGGCGGTGCGTGAGGACGGCTGGACGTGGCCGCCGGCGGCGCCGCTGAGCAGGCCTGGGTGACGTTGCTTGTTGCTTGTGTGGGCTTAAAGTCTGGTAAAGCAAGAACTAGCTTGCAACATAGACTCCCCGCCGAAACGGGACGGGAACCGGGCGAAAGCAGAGAAAGCAATAAAACAGGGGTGGAGCAAGGCGACATGCAACGCAAGCAGCTGACAGGGCACGCATCGAAACGTGTGTATGACTGGCAAAGTGGCATGGCGCATTGGGGAGAAACGCAACGGTACGGGAGCATGGGCTGGCCAAACGGCAGTGCGGAACGCTAGGTCACTAGAAAAGCAGGGAAAGGCGCACTATGTATGCAATGAGGGCAGCCCCGGCTCGGGGCCGTTGAGAAAGCAGTGGGCGGGAGGGGGGAGGCCCCGGTGTGGGCGGGCCCCATCGAGGGGGGATGGGGCGCGCAAGCGGCCAGATGGGGCGGGGCGCGGGCGGCAGTGGAGTCCTGCGGCTGGGTGGGATATAGGGCAATGAGCGTTGAGCAGTGTGCGATGAGCAATGAGCAATGAGCAGTGAGCAGCCCCTCCCTAAACAAAGTGAAGCGCAGACGGGGTCCGGTGGATGGGAGGCAAGGAAACGCGGGGGGTTGCCACGTGCGCTACCGCCGCCGCCGCAGGCAGCACCCCTGCGACGGCGGCGGCAGCAAGCCGTGGACCGAAACTCCGTTGCCGCC
>NW_005435061.1:545222-546178 GCF_000147415.1 Chlorella variabilis
AGTATGCTGAATGAATGAATGCTGATGTGCTGATGTGCTGATGTGCTCGAGGACGGCCCACTTTGGCCTGGGCAGCCCGGGCCGCCCTCCCCCCCCGGGGCGGAGGGGTGTTGGAGGGGTGTGCCCAGCGATAGGGGGCCCCTGAAGGCATGCGCCGAGGCCGGGAAGCGTGGTACGGCGCTGCTGCACGCTTGGTGTGGTGCAAAAAGGCGGCGCGGGTCCAGAAGGTTCCGGCCGGCCTGTTTTGTCGATTCCTCCCATGTCGAAACTTTGTGAGGACAAACGCGGCATAGCTGACCGGCTCAGCGCCAATCCAAGCCAATTCCTTCGGGAACGCCTAATAGAATCGCCAAGGCTTCGGCACAGGCCTCCCCGGGACCCATTCACTACTAGTGGGGGGTACTGCACTTGGCGCGTCGGGCAGATCAAATAATGGTCTAAAGCTAGACGTTAAAACCGGGAAGTTAAGCCTGTGGAGGCTCTTCCCCACCTTTACCTTTACCTTTACCTTTTTGTCTTTGTGTGAGAGCGGGGAGCCTCGTGAGAGCGCTGGGGTGACTGCCGAGCGCTGGTCGCAGCGGCAGGATCCTTCTCCTTCGGGCGGGGCTGGGGCGGCGGGCGCCTGTTATTACACAGGGGCACTCCAGCACAAAGGGAGAGAAAAGATGATCTTGTCAGGGCATCGAGGCTCCTTATATAGTCTGGCTGCTAGCCAGCTGTCGGCAAAAAACCGAACGGGCGAGGGAAAGTCTGTGACAGGTGGGTGAAAAGTCAGTCTGCTGATATGAAAATATCTGCAGGCTGTTTGAATATCCGCGGGCGCGCTTTGATTGATTCGATCGTTCGAAAAAGTAAAATTTGTGGGTTGGGAATTGGGAATTGGGGTGGCAGGGGAGCTGTTCTGCTGTCACACTTGGCGACTTGAACAGAACCGCGTGCCGCCGAGCTGCGCATCG
>NW_005435061.1:546378-552170 GCF_000147415.1 Chlorella variabilis
GGCAGCGCGGCGGCGGCGGCGGCACGCTCCGACGCCCCCGTGCCGCCGAGCTGCGGCCGTAGCTTCCTGCCAGAAGCCCACGGCCACAGCCACGGGACTCGGCGGCACGGCGTTTCGGTCCACGGCTTGCTGCCGCCGCCGTCGCAGGGCTGCTACCTGCGGCGGCGGCGGTAGCGCACGTGGCAACCCCCCGCGCTTCCTTGCCGCCCGGTTCCCGTCCCGTTTCGGCGGGGAGTCTATGTTGCAAGCTAGTTCTTGCTTTGCCGCGGCTAAGAAAGGCCTTCTTTGAAGGCGCTGGAGCTAGTGTCTAAACCCTCCGAGAGGGCACAGGTTCGATTCCTCCCATGTCGAAACTTTGTGAGGACAAACGCGGCATAGCTGACCGGCTCAGCGCCAATCCAAGCCAATTCCTTCGGGAACGCCTAATAGAATCGCCAAGGCTTCGGCACAGGCCTCCCCGGGACCCATTCACTACTAGTGGGGGGTACTGCACTTGGCGCGTCGGGCAGATCAAATAATGGTCTAAAGCTAGACGTTAAAACCGGGAAGTTAAGCCTGTGGAGGCTCTTCCCCACCTTTACCTTTACTCACTGCCGTGGGCGCCGCGCCCCACGCTCGATGGCTCGCCTACCCGGAGGTGGTCGACTTGGCATGCTTCCCTCCGTCAGTGGCGCCACTGCTTGCAGCCAACGACTGGACAGGCGCCTCCCCGCGGTTTGGGTCCCGGCAATGCACAGGACACCGACTAGTCGCCATCGGCAACAATATTGGGCGCGAGCGCATCCTCCGACGGGACTTTGGTGAACTGTGGGCCGACCTACATCGTCGGATACAGCTGCCGGTGTCATTTGGTCTCCCTTGGCCATGGCAACAAACTGATGGCCAGGGCCCGCCGTGCTACAATGAGCAGGCCTATAATGCTGTTGTGATACAACGTGCTGAGCGATACGAGCAGGCACGCAAAGAACTGACCGAGCAGTATCGCCGACCCCGCAAGCATGCAACTGCAGCCAGCGACACTAGTAGCCTCTGGCGCTGGCCCCCCGATGGACAGGCATCCACCCTGCCGCCTGTTGAGCAACTGCAACAACTGTACGGCAACCGGCAACACAGGCCACGATACGAGTGGCGGCTTGCGTTTTTCACAGACGGTAGTGTGCAAGCGACAGAAGAGGGAGCCCTCGTGGGAGCCGCCGTATGGCACTCGACCTTGGGGGCCTACAAGATCAACACTAACGGGGACGGTCCCGACAACACCATTACCAGGGCAGAGCTGGCCGCCATCTTCTGCACGGTGGCACACCGGCTACCATGTACCGACGAAGGCGTGATATTCACCGACAGCCAGGCTGCGATCCACCTTCTACATCGAGCAGTGCACAAACCCCACACATTGGAGGGCCACTTGCACAAAGAGTTACTGCTCGACACGGCACAGATACTCGTTGAGCGAGCAAATGACGGGGTGCGCACACGCATCCTGAAGGTGAAAGCCCACAGTAGAGTGACAGGCAACGAAGAGGCGGACGCTGCCGCGACAGCAGCCGCTGGGGCCGATGAAACCCACGATTTCGTTATGCCAGCCCACAAGCCCTTTGGCGGCCAGTGGCAGCCGGCCTTCTTTGAGCCCCCGCCAGAAGGGGCAGAGGGGCAGGCCAGTCTCAGGGCAGTGTCCAATCTCACCAGTGCTCTCCGTAAGGCCGTACATGCCAGCACCAAAACCGGCACCAGCAAGGTGGGCATCTATGCAGCCGCCGCCCAACAGATGTACAATGGGCAAGAAGGCGATCGGGCACTAGGAAAGGAAAGCAATGCCTTCCGGCGCACTGCTTGCTTGTGTGGGCTTAAAGTCTGGTAAAGCAAGAACTAGCTTGCAACATAGACTCCCCGCCGAAACGGGACGGGAACCGGGCGAAAGCAGAGAAAGCAATAAAACAGGGGTGGAGCAAGGCGACATGCAACGCAAGCAGCTGACAGGGCACGCATCGAAACGTGTGTATGACTGGCAAAGTGGCATGGCGCATTGGGGAGAAACGCAGCGGTACGGGAGCATGGGCTGGCCAAACGGCAGTGCGGAACGCTAGGTCACTAGAAAAGCAGGGAAAGGCGCACTATGTATGCAATGAGGGCAGCCCCGGCTCGGGGCCGTTGAGAAAGCAGTGGGCGGGAGGGGGGAGGCCCCGGTGTGGGCGGGCCCCATCGAGGGGGGATGGGGCGCGCAAGCGGCCAGATGGGGCGGGGCGCGGGCGGCAGTGGAGTCCTGCGGCTGGGTGGGATATAGGGCAATGAGCGTTGAGCAGTGTGCGATGAGCAATGAGCAATGAGCAGTGAGCAGCCCCTCCCGAAACAAAGTGAAGCGCAGGACGGGGTCCGGTGGATGGGAGGCAAGGAAGCGCGGGGGGGTGCCACGTGCGCTACCGCCGCCGCCGGAGGCAGCACCCCTGCGGCGGCGGCGGAAGCAAGCCGTGGACCCAAACGCCGTGCCGCCGAGTTCCCAGCCCGCGGCCGTGGGCTTCTGGCAGGAAACTACGGCCGCAGCTCGGCGGCGCGGGGTTCTGTTCAAGTCGCCAAGCATGCAGCAGCGCCGAACCACGCTTCCCGGCCTCGGCGCATGCCTTCAGGGGCCCCCTATCGCTGGGCACACCCCTCCAACACCGAACATGCGCCCGGGGGGAGGGCGACCCGGGCTGCCCAGGCCAAAGTGGGCCGCCCTCGAGCAAGAGGCGGCCGGTCTGTGTGCTGAATGAATGACTCACAACGGCGAGTGGTGGCTGCACGAGTGGTGGCTGGAGCCCGCCGCACACTCTTGAAGCATAGAACAGGCCAATTCTGGACGAAAAAGGAAGCCTTCCAACGGAGAGCGCCCTACCCCCAGGCAAGCATGGGCAACCCATTGCCACGAACAGCCGGTGCCCACTGTGTGGTGAACCCGACTCTGGAGGGCATGTTCTGCTACGATGCACCCACCCTCAAATGAAGGCCATGCACATTCACCGGCACGACATCGCAGTGCGCATGATACACACAGCCCTCCAAAGGGGCAGCTGTCACGGCAATGCCTACACTGTGTTGGATGCGTGCAAACAAGAGGAACTTGAAGGGCTGACAGCCGACGCCAAACGCCTCCCCCGGTGGCTCCTGCCAAAAAATGTTGCATACGACGACACTCTATGCAGAATGCGTCCCGACATCCTGCGCATCCTGGGGCTGCCAGGGGCACCGACGACTGAAGAAATCCAGCATGCAGTCGGCAACAAGCACCGTCACACTATACAAGTAGTGGAAGTCGGCTACTGCTCTGACACGCAGTGGCGGGCCAAAGTGGCAGACAAACTGCAACAACATGAACAACTCATGACAGCCCTAGAGCAGGCCGGTTGGCAAGTGGACCGGACACCTCACATCATTGTCATTGGAGCACGCGGCGCCATCTATCACAGTGGGCGTGAGGCCCTGCTGAAACTGGGTCTCAGCAAAACGCAGGCTAGCAACGTATTGATTGACATCCACCTGCATACAGTGCAAGCAGTATACGACCTCTCACTGGCCAGACGGCGGCTCGAGCGGGGCCACGTCAAGTGGGGGTAGGCTAGTGGCCAACCCCCCCACACTCACACCCAATGGTAGCCGGCAGGGTAGGCCTCCGGGCCTGCACCCAGCTGGCTTCCTCAATCCACGCCCAAGGGCGTATTCTTTCTTTCTTTCTTTCTTTCTTTCTTTCTTTCTTTCTTTCTTTCTTTCTTTCTTTCTTTCTTTCTTTCTTTCTTTCTTTCTTTCTTTCTTTCTTTCTTTCTTTCTTTCTTTCTTTCTTTCTTTCTTTCTTTCTTTCTTTCTTTCTTTCTTTCTTTCTTTCTTTCTTTCTTTCTTTCTTTCTTTCTTTCTTTCTTTCAGTTAACTGCGGGCTCACAACGTTGTTACATGAATCGGAGCTCACAGTTGTCTCTGAGCTCACAATATTTTCATCGGATCAACAGCAAGTCAACAGATTGTTTTCCCCGCAAAAGTGACCGGCAACGATGTGTAGGGTTGTCCATATTATTTCTCAAAATGTACTTTTGATATACTCTAGTTCGATACTTTGCCCTCCAGTATGCCTAGGTACTCTTTGAAGTATCCTTCCTTGTCCACCCCCCGCGGCCCTTCCCCGGTGGGATGCGCCAGAAAATCACCAGTCTCCCATGACTTCATCCCTGGACAATATCGGTCCACGTGCATGTATGTGTTGAACAACTTTGGTGAAACGATCTGCAACTGTGTAAGCGGCACTTGTTAGTAATGCGACATAGCTCGCTTGGCTAGAATTGCACATCAGGGCATCCCAACCTTGACATGGTTTCTGATGGCATAGTTGTCATACGCAAGCACCAACTGTTTCATGATTGCCTGGTCCCCAAGCTCTTCGTAGTTTGGCGTCTCGTTGCCCGTGTTGGTGAAAACCTGAAGTGTTTCATTCTCCTGATTTATGTAGCCGCATCAATTGATCACCAAGGCACACATCTGGAGTAGCTCACCTCGAGAAGAAACATGTGCGACCAGGTCGAGTTCCTCACAAAGTAGACGCCGCCGTTGATACCAGATTCTTCGTGGCAATCTGCATAAGCAGCGGTTCGGCATCGCGTGGAATGGATCGCCTAAATGTGGCGGTGATGACTCACCAATGGCGCCTATCACATCGAAACGGGGGTCGAGAAATGATTCTAGCTGAATGGCTTGGGTCATGATCAGGGTATCGATGTCAACCTGCATGGAGTTTGTTTTGGAAGCTTCGTCTTGCGTATTAACGGACGGAGAAAACCCTCTCAAGAAAGCAAGCATGCGTGTGTATCTGTCGGAATTATTAAGATCTTGCCTTGAACACCCAATCGTAATGACGAAGGACACTTAAAACGGCGATGACGCTGCCCAAATATTGATGGCGCGGTTTTGCGAGATCATTATCAAATACAAATAGATCATACCCATGCCGATCCGCATACTTCTGCTTATTCTTTATGGAATCCTCTCCAAACAAGTCATTGAAAGAATTTCCCGATGAGGCTGTCATGACAATTGCTGCATCATTGAGACATGCCGCGCTCGGGGATCAAGTGGTTGCACCTGTGCTCCATGCCACCATTCTTAAGATTCTTTTAAACTCACCGATTCGAGGGCGATCTGAGGCTTGGGAGCAGGGCGCATGCTGCCAACAACGCGACGATGGGGGCATCGTGGCATCGCCGTCATGCACACGTTGTAAATATGTGGCTGCTTCGTGAAGCAAAGCCGCGGTGCTTTTAGCATCGATCGACTGGCTATTAAACATCTCGTAAATTTGGAGAGCGTTGTCCAGCGGCTGCGAAAATTCATCACACAAGATTAGGAAGTCCTTTGGCAGTCGCCAGGTACTGTGGCCATACTGGTGCGAATTGTATTGATTGGTTTTGGAGTGTGCAGTTGAGTCATTTTGCCGGGTGTTACGGCCGAGCAAGGCACATGCTGCCAGAAGAGCGGCCAGCAACACCAGCGTGCCCTTCCTGCAATGCATGGCAGACTTGCGCATGAAGGGATCTAGATGACATGTGAGAGCACCAACTAGTTTTCTATCCAGCTAGAAAAATTGAAAACAACTAATCCGCCCACTTCTTTCTAGGCGGATTGTGGTCGCCTTGCTTATATGGGCTGCCGCAGCTGTTGTTGTTGCTGGTGTTTGTTTTTGTTGTCGTCAACATTTTGAAAATGCAAAAGATTGTGGTTCCCAAGAAGGGGAGTGCTTCCCACAATTCTTTTATGCATTATAATTATCGCTCCACTTC
>NW_005435061.1:554983-556401 GCF_000147415.1 Chlorella variabilis
GGCAGACGCAGGATGGCCGCCGCCACAGCCGCCGCCGCCAAGGGCTGCCGCCAGCCTAGGGGCGCGGGGCCCGCGCGCTGCTGGCATTCCAGAATTGCCAGGGCCGCGCTGGCCCGATCATGTGGGCGCTGGCACAGCGCCCTCAGCAGCCGGCGGCGCTCCTGCTAGCAGAGATCCACTTGCAGCCGGGCGAGGCGCTGCCGCGGCTGCCAGGATACAGCAGGGTGTTTGTAGCAGCCCGGCCAGATGGGTACGGCGGCGTAGCTATCCTGCTGGCGGACAGCTGGAAGGTGGCGGCAGCGCTGTGGCGGAGCGACGCGGCTGACGGCCGGCTGTGGGTGCGGGTGCAGGGCGCGCTGCCTGGCGGGCTGCCGCTCTTCCTGGGCACCGCCTACCTGCCGCCCCAGGGCAGCCCCGGCTGCCCCGAGGATGTGCCGGCCTGGTTCCTGCGGCACGCGGATGTGCTGGCGGAGGCCGAGGCAGCTGGCGCAGCGCTGCACGCCATGGATGCCAACGGGCGCACCGCCTCCCTCCCTGACTGGCCAGACGGCGACGAAGACGCGGGCTGCCCTGCCCGCCGCAGCAGCGACACGGCGGCCCCCAACTCCCATGGCAGGCAGCTGCTCAGCCTCTGCCAAAGCAGCGCGGCCCGCATCTGCAACGGCAGAGTGCCGGGCACCACCAGCGACGACGCCACCAGCTTCGGCAGCCGCGGCACCGGCAGGGCGGTGGTTGACTACTGGCTGGCCAGCGCCAGCCTCCTGCCGCGGCTGCCCACCATGGCGGTGGACAGCTGGGGCCTGGCAGCGCAGCACTCCGACCACGCAACGCTCCTGCTGGAGCTAGCAGCACCCCCGGCGGTACAGCGGGACAGCACGGCGCAGCAGGAGCACACCTACGCACCCCCGCAGCAGCGCCAATTCGAGCTGGGGACAGCTGAGCAGCTGGCAGCAGCCGTGGCGCTCCTCGCAGGCACGCAGAGGCAGCTGGATGCCCTGGCAGCGGCAGCGGAGTCAGCGGCCAGCCCTGCAGCCCTGGAGCAGCTGGCAGCGGCATTTGCTGAGCTCATGGTGGAGACCCTGGATGGCGCAGGCATGCGGCAGCGCAGCAGCAACGGCGGCGCCCAGCGACCACACTCCCTCCCCCGCAGCCTACAACGGCAGTACGGCATCCGCGACGCAAGAAGGGCGCAACGCAATGCGGTGCAGCAGGCAGCTGTTGCGCAGCAACGTGGCATCGGCCCTGAGCAGCAGGACGCAGCCCTGCGGCGGGAGGTGGGACGCTGCCGCAACCGCCTGAAGCGCCGGCTGGTGGCAGCGTGGCACAAGTGCCAAGCCCTCCGCGGCGAGAAGCTGGAGCAGCTGGCCAAAACGGACCCACAAGCCTTCTTCTTCAGGCTCAAGCCCCAAGCCGCCAAG
>NW_005435061.1:559243-562353 GCF_000147415.1 Chlorella variabilis
AAACCTGGCGCCCGCCATGTTTGGGCAGCGCGAGACCTACCTGGATGCAGTACGGCGTCGGCAGG
Source organism: Chlorella variabilis (assembly GCF_000147415.1). Taxonomy (NCBI): domain Eukaryota; kingdom Viridiplantae; phylum Chlorophyta; class Trebouxiophyceae; order Chlorellales; family Chlorellaceae; genus Chlorella; species Chlorella variabilis. Next base: position 559,309 of record NW_005435061.1, read on the forward strand.
ACCGCGAGGCGCTGGCGCAGCTGCGCACCGGGTCGCATTGGGGCGCGGAAGAGACCGGCCGCTGGACGCGGCGCCCCCGAGAGCAGCGAGTCTGCCCCCACTGCCACGACGGCATTGAAGATGCCCCCCACATGCTGCTCACCTGCCCCCTTTACGCCCCGCTGCGCCTCAACTTTCCTGACCTGTTTGCTGAGCCCCATCCTCCCAACCGCTTCCTCCGCCAGAAACCGTGCCGCCTCGCCGCCTTTGCTGCCGCCTGTCACCAGCGCTGGCTGACCGCCACCGTTGCGCTGCCTGCAGTCCCGCCCTGAACCCCCACTCTCATGTCCACCCCCTTTGCTCTTACCGCACCACACCTGCTCCACGACATGCAGTACTGCCTGCCCGCTCACACACTAAACGCTCGGTGACCTGTCAGTTGGCCTGTCCTGCCTGTTGTTCTACTGCTTCATCCCTCCTTGCTCGAACAACAAAGTCTGTGCTGCAAGCTTGTTCTTGCTGAAACCAGACTGTAAGCCCACACAAGCAAGCATGGCTGGGCGCGCCATGATCATCGGCTGATCCCGTGATGAAGCCATGGCATGACCTGGGACGCACCCGCTGCTGCGCTCAGATGGCAGCAACAGGGGCAGCAAAAATGCGGAAGGAGGAGGCAGAAGAATCGGAGGCTGGCTGGCCAAGTGGCATGCGCCAGCGGACCCTGCTGTCATCCCCATTGATATGCGCTCTGAGGGCAACATGCTGTGCTAGATTTGGTAAGTGTATTTCCATGATAATGTAAATAGACTTGCTGTTCTCTAGCCCCTGCCTCGCCTCCGCTTCCTCCTCCAACCCCGGCCCGCGTCGTTGCCTTTGCAGGTGCCTGCCGCAACCACTGGCAACCTGCCACCTCTGCTCTGCCAGTCGCACCAACAGACCTCTCCCTCCCTCCCCACCACCACCAATTTCTATTCAGATACGGCCTTTTCCCAGCTCTGCATCACAGTTTGCATCCAGTTTGCCAGCCGTACACACTGCCAGTCCAGTGTCTGTCAATTGACCTGCGTTGTATGCTGCCAGCCCCACCCATTTTTATAGAAAGTCTGTGCTGCATGCCTGGTCTTGCTAAGATACGGACTGTAAACCCTCTCAAGCAATCAAGTACTGCAGCGGGAACATGGTTTCAGGGCGGGTATGTAGAACGACCAGTGAAATGAGCAGGAGTAAAACGATTTGCTCCTACGGAGCCGGGTCTCACTTTATTTTATCTGACTTTCCTACATCCTGAAGGAAGACCGCGGGAGCTTACCCAAGCTGTTGCCAGCCAGCCTGATAAAGGTAAAGGTGGGGAAGAGCCTCCACAAGCTTAACTTCCCGGTTTTAACGTCTAGCTTTAGACCATTATTTGATCTGCCCGACGCGCCAAGTGCAGTACCCCCCACTAGTAGTGAATGGGTCCCGGGGAGGCCTGTGCCGAAGCCTTGGCGATTCTATTAGGCGTTCCCGAAGGAATTGGCTTGGATTGGCGCTGAGCCGGTCAGCTATGCCGCGTTTGTCCTCACAAAGTTTCGACATGGGAGGAATCGAACCTGTGCCCTCTCGGAGGGTTTGGACACTAGCTCCAGCGCCTTCAAAGAAGGCCTTTCTTAGCCGCGGCCTGAAACGTGAATTTTATCGAAGGCTGTGATCCCAAGTTGGTGTTCAATTGTTCAATGTGAAATTGTCAATTGAACACCTGCCTAGGCAATTGGAACGCATAAATCGATTTGGTAAACAGAAATGTTTGTCAGCACCGCCTTACCCTAAACCCTACCCTAAACCCTAAACCCCAAAATCGGCGTTTGGGTCCACGGGTTGCTGCCGCTGCCGCCGCCGCAGGGGTGCTGCCTGCGGCGGCAGCGGTAGCGCACGTGGCAACCCCCCGCGTTTCCTTGCCTCCCATCCACCGGACCCCGTCCTGCGCTTCACTTTGTTTCGGGAGGGGCTGCTCACTGCTCATTGCTCATTGCTCATCGCACACTGCTCAACGCTCATTGCCCTATATCCCACCCAGCCGCAGGACTCCACTGCCGCCCGCGCCCCGCCCCATCTGGCCGCTTGCGCGCCCCATCCCCCCTCGATGGGGCCCGCCCACACCGGGGCCTCCCCCCTCCCGCCCACTGCTTTCTCAACGGCCCCGAGCCGGGGCTGCCCTCATTGCATACATAGTGCGCCTTTCCCTGCTTTTCTAGTGACCTAGCGTTCCGCACTGCCGTTTGGCCAGCCCATGCTCCCGTACCGTTGCGTTTCTCCCCAATGCGCCATGCCACTTTGCCAGTCATACACACGTTTCGATGCGTGCCCTGTCAGCTGCTTGCGTTGCATGTCGCCTTGCTCCACCCCTGTTTTATTGCTTTCTCTGCTTTCGCCCGGTTCCCGTCCCGTTTCGGCGGGGAGTCTATGTTGCAAGCTAGTTCTTGCTTTACCAGACTTTAAGCCCACACAAGCAAGCAAGCAACAAGCAAGCAAGAGGCGGCCGGTCTGTGTGCTGAATGAATGAGGGGGCTGTGTACACCCGAGCGGAATGGGGGGCTCAAATTTGCATGACAGGAACCGTCTTCGCCGTGGTGCGGGATTGCTTGAATGCACTGAAAGAAGCTCCGTTCCAGCGAAGATAGCCGCAAAGGAGCCAGCCGAAAATGGGTGGTTGGGGGTAAAGTAAAGGTAAAGTAAAGTAAAGGTGGGGAAGAGCCTCCACAAGCTTAACTTCCCGGTTTTAACGTCTAGCTTTAGACCATTATTTGATCTGCCCGACGCGCCAAGTGCAGACCCCAAAAAACGGCGTTTGGGTCCACGGCTTGCTGCCGCTGCCGCCGCCGCAGGGGTGCTGCCTGCGGCGGCGGCGGTAGCGCACGTGGCAACCCCCCGCGTTTCCTTGCCTCCCATCCACCGGACCCCGTCCTGCGCTTCACTTTGTTTAGGGAGGGGCTGCTCACTGCTCATTGCTCATTGCTCATCGCACACTGCTCAACGCTCATTGCCCTATATCCCACCCAGCCGCAGGACTCCACTGCCGCCCGCGCCCCG
>NW_005435061.1:562568-572680 GCF_000147415.1 Chlorella variabilis
ACTGCTTTCTCAACGGCCCCGAGCCGGGGCTGCCCTCATTGCATACATAGTGCGCCTTTCCCTGCTTTTCTAGTGACCTAGCGTTCCGCACTGCCGTTTGGCCAGCCCATGCTCCCGTACCGTTGCGTTTCTCCCCAATGCGCCATGCCACTTTGCCAGTCATACACACGTTTCGATGCGTGCCCTGTCAGCTGCTTGCGTTGCATGTCGCCTTGCTCCACCCCTGTTTTATTGCTTTCTCTGCTTTCGCCCGGTTCCCGTCCCGTTTCGGCGGGGAGTCTATGTTGCAAGCTAGTTCTTGCTTTACCAGACTTTAAGCCCACACAAGCAAGCAGTACCCCCCACTAGTAGTGAATGGGTCCCGGGGAGGCCTGTGCCGAAGCCTTGGCGATTCTACTAGGCGTTCCCAAAGGAATTGGCTTGGATTGGCGCTGAGCCGGTCAGCTATGCCGCGTTTGTCCTCACAAAGTTTCGACATGGGAGCTCTCTACTCCAACTTCTTTCTTGTGCCAAACGGACGGGCGGATTAAATATATGTTGCCAATGTGTGCAAGGCTGGGCACCTTTGTTTGTTGGTTGCCTGCCTGCTCAGTTGTCAAAGCGAAATATTATGGTTCCCAGGAGAAGGGGAGTGTTTCCTACACTCGTTCTAGTCATCGTTGTTGTCGTTGCAGCCCCTCTCTTCTCCAACCCATTTGGCACGTGTGCTGGGATTGCTGAACGAGCAAAGCACACTGATGGTGCATACACCACTGTTTCTATTGCCGGTAACACTACATATGTCACTACTAACACATCATGTGGGAATGCGAGCAACACGAACACATATCACCAAAACTCCAAAGACGTCAAGGTGGGCGAGCTGCTCACGGGGCGGCTCATGTTGGGGATGCTGGCGGCAACTAATACTCCATGCATTATGTAGTTGGTCTCCCTTTTGATATACAACAACGAGGAGGACCTGCTATATGCCCGTTTCCAGGAGACATATGATGTCGTGGGTAAAAGCAAAGCAGCCCTAGTCCGGCGCTGCAAGCATCACTCACCACGTGTTACTGCTTGCAGACATGTTTGTCATCATAGAGGCTCCATTCACCTTCCGGGGGCACCCCAAACCACTGCACTTCCAAGATGCTTTGTGTCGCCGGTTTGCGTCATTTGCCGGCAAGATAGTGCACATTGTGATTGAGCAAGATTTGACAGACCCTGAAGTGGAGGATGCGGCGTGGCATCGAGAGTTTCTGAGCAGGGTGCGCCATGTCAGCTCCGGAGTGGATCCACGCCAGTTGCCACACGTAGTTGCAACTCATTTCCTTCGGTGTGTTGCAGCTGTCATTCCACCAAGTGGCAGACAAGCTCGATATCCAGCCCAGTGACATCATTTTTCAGAGCGACACCGATGAACTGCCTACCGCAGCAGCCTTGCTAACCGCCGCAAATCTCTTGACAAATGGGTTGTCGGAGGACGGGGTGGCCATTCCCGTGATCGACTTGCAAATGCAAGCATATTCGTTCTCACTGTCTCATCAAGTGGAGGGACCCGTGAGTCATGCCATAAAACGAGCATGACCACCCAAGGTAAAAGGTAAAGGTGGGGAAGAGCCTCCACAAGCTTCACTTCCCGGTTTTAACGTCTAGCTTTAGACCATTATTTGATCTGCCCGACGCGCCAAGTGCAGTACCTCCCACTAGTAGTGAATGGGTCCCGGGGAGGCCTGTGCCGAAGCCTTGGCGATTCTATTAGGCGTTCCCGAAGGAATTGGCTTGGATTGGCGCTGAGCCGGTCAGCTATGCCGCGTTTGTCCTCACAAAGTTTCGACATGGGAGGAATCGAACCTGTGCCCTCTCGGAGGGTTTAGACACTAGCTCCAGCGCCTTCAAAGAAGGCCTTTCTTAGCCGCGATTTAGGGTTTAGGGTTCCTTCATCATTATTTTGAGGATCTGCTTGCAGGATTGCAACAGTGGTGGAAACCCGTGTTGCAAAGTTTTACACGACCGGGCAAAATTGTTTCATTACTCTGCTTGGCGGACTTGTTCGTTTCAAAGTATTCGTTCTGACTGGAAGACTGACAGCTGCCCGGATGCAAAGGTGTGAGTCTGACATGCCCGCCCTGGGGTTTCTGCAGTGTTGCCCAGTGTCAAAATATGCATGCTTTAGCTAATGACCCAATTGCAGATTCTGGTGGGCATCCATCACGCCGGCATCCACGCGACGTACTTCTTATCTCCGGAAAACGTCATGTTGAAGCTTCAATCCTATGCGCACACGGAATTTGACAGGTCTTATGCAACGCCAACTACTGCCGATTGGGGGAAGCATGTCCTTACCGAGATGATCTTGATGTTCCCTTTCCAGGCCGCTGAATGTGACCCAGATGGTCGAGGAGGAACGGGATCCTCAAGGCTGGTGGATGAAAAAGAACGATCCTGCCACAGATATCAACCTGATGAGATTCAAACCGACGACGCGGGCGTTGCTTTTGTCGCAGACTGCTGAACTGGATCGGTTGCAGCGCGGGGACGTTTAAATTGAGCAATCAATATTGGCACCCGGACCACCCACCCCGCCTACCCCTGTCTGTTGGTCGGTCGGTCGGTTGCACCCGTAAGGAGCAAGTGAATGATACGGCCCAGCTCCCGTGGAATAGGTGTGACGGCACCAAAGGGCCAAGTAGCGGGCCAAGTAGCGGATCTGCGGGCAGGACATATTGCCGCATGCGGCAACCAAACACAACAACACACACGAGGAGCGAGAAGGGACCACCACACCCTGCGCGCTTGGTTTACATAGCGTTTGGTGGAGAGCAAATGGCTGGGGGGTGGCAAACAGTTGTAGCAAAACAGCAACGTGTTACAGAGCAGCAGCGCAGAGCAAGCAAAGAGTGGAATTAAAAGGTAAGCTACCATTTTGCAGGTGTGGGAGGTGGAGAAGAAGGTGCCTTGGGTTGTGTGGGGTGCAGTGGGGTGTTGAGCCACTGCCGCTGCATCGCAGCAAAACTGGCAATGCGGGTTACATGCTGCAATCGGTGTGCATGCATGCGTGTGTGGAAACAAGCAGATCAGAGACGGCTGCCGCACATTGGCACACAGCGGGCACATTGCTGTCTACCAATCATCTTGAAGTGTGTGGCATACTCAATGTGATTCTCAGCCCACACTCCTCCATATACGATGTCATGCTTATACCTTCGCGAGTGGCAGCTGCGCAGTTTCGAGATGCGGCCACGCCGCGTTCTGCGCAGCCTAACCTTGATGCCTTGGCACCCGGTGGTCGGCCATGCCCGCTGCTGGGCAATGTGGCGGCCCATTGCTCTTGCTTGCTTGTGTGAGCTTACAGTCTGGTTTCAGCAAGAACAAGCTTGCAGCACAGACTTTGATGTTCGAGCAAGGAGGGATGAATCAGTAGAACAACAGGCAGGACATGTACAGGCCAACTGACAGGTCACCGAGCGTTCAGTGTGTGAGCGGGCAGACAGTACTGCATGTCGTGGAGCAGGTGTGGTGCGATAAGAGCAAAGGGGGTGGACATGAGAGTGGGGGTTCAGGGCGGGAATGCAGGCAGCGCAGCGGTGGCGGTCAGCCAGCGCTGGTGACAGGCGGCAGCAAAGGCGGCGAGGCGGCACGTTTTCTGGCGGAGGAAGCGGTGGGGAGGATGGGGCTCAGCAAACAGGTCAGGAAAGTTGAGGCGCAGCGGGGCGTAAAGGGGGCAGGTGAGCAGCATGTGGGGGGCATCTTCAATGCCGCCGTAGCAGTGGGGGCAGACTCGCTGCTCTCGGGGGCGCCGCGTCCAGCGGCCGGTCTCTTCCGCGCCCCAATGCGACCCGGTGCGCAGCTGCGCCAGCGCCTCGCGGTCCTGCCGACGCCGTACTGCATCCAGGTAGGTCTCGCGCTGCCCAAACATGGCGGGCGCCAGGTTGAGGGCGCCCACCACGTTGTGCACATAGTGCTCCAGCCGGCTGGCGCCGCCCTTGGCCAGCGCCTCCTGGAGCTGCGCCAGCTGGCGGCGCTGCGCAGCTTCCCCCAGCTCGCCGAGGTCAACAGGTGCTGGCTGCTGCAGGTCCAGCTGCATGCCGACCGCTGCGAGACCGGCCGCCAGCTGGGCAGCCCAGGACTGCTGTTCCAGGGGGTGGGCGCCATCTGCGAGCTGCACGCTGGACAACAGCGCTTGCTACAACAGGCTGCCGGGACGCTTCCTCCAGCGTCTTGTTCCAGAGTTTGGCTGCCCGCCGCTCCCTCGACAGATCGGCGTGGGAGTCGTCCTCGGGTGGCCGGTGCGGAGCGCTGCTGGTGGGAGAACTCTCGTGTGTTGCCGCTTCTGCTTTGCTCTCCTGCCGCTGCTTTGAGTGCTGGGTAAGCCGTGCTGCTGCAGCTGCTGTTGCTGCTTGCTTGTGCTTGTGTGGGCTTACAGTCTGGTTTCAGCAAGACAGTCTGGTTTCAGCTCCTGCCTGCCCTGCCATCCCCACAGCGCACAACTGCGCCTGTGTCGCAAGTTCCTTTGCGGATATGCAGACTGTAAACACAAAAAGCCATAGCCTCCGAGCACTTGGGAAGCGGTAGGACCACGTTGCGTGATGCTGGCAACATGCCAGCAGGCGCCTGCACTGCCCGCCGTGTGTCTTGTTGCCACCAGCATGCCTTGTCGTTGCCTGCCGCTGCCAGCCAGGTGGCAGGGAGGCGGAGGAGGATGGCTGGGCGCACCGCGATCATCAGATGATCCCATGATGAAGCCTTTGGCAGGACCTAGGGCGCACCGGCTGCTGCTGCGCTCAGATGGCGGTAGCAGGAGCAGCAGCAGTGGGGGAGGCGGAGGCAGAGCGGGTGTGGTGCGGCTGGCCAAGTGGCACGCGCCAGAGGAGCCTGCTGTCATCCGCTTTGAGATTCGCTCTGGGCATCCTGCTGTCCTAGACTGTGGCAATTGCATTCACATATGAATGAAGCGGGGCTATATATATACAACGACATTTGTGAAAAGAGCAAGAGTAAAACAAAAGTGTCCAGTCAACCCCAAAGCACACGGCCCAGAATTTTCCAAACCAGCGGGTAGGGCCGATGTATGCGGGTGTGCTGCTGGGCACGGCGCAGCACCAGCGCATCAGCGCGCAGGCGCTGGGCATCTGCAGCTGGCAGGCAGCGCATCAGCTTGCCAGCCTGCTCAGGGGAGTGGGCCAGCGCAGCGGGCAGGGCCCGCCCCTGGCCTGGGCAGGGGTGAGGGATGCGCGCCAGCACCTCGGCAGAGATGGGCATGTGAGCAATTGCATAGTCAGCATACAGGGGAGCTGCCGCGCGGGGGCCTTTTCCAGAGCATCCAGAACAGCTGGCCCAGGCATGACGGCAAGAAGGAGGCGCGCTTCCAGAAAAGGTGCAGAGTGAGGGATTCGTTAGGTGATGTGGCTTCAACAAAGCCAGGCTTCTGCAGACCCCTCGCATCCAACGCAGCATGACTGCATACTGAGATGCTCACTGCAGCAGCCCTGTCCATCGCGGCAGCTCTCGTTGGGTGTGCAACGGCACGCCTGCATCCAGCGCCGTCTTCACTGCAGGCAGAGGGTCAACACTACCACAAGCAGCGCATCGACAAGTTGAGAGGGATTGTTATCATAACCAACACTACGTTGGCTCACTCTTCAGCATGTCTTCTGCCAGGCGGGCCTCCGCTTCCGAGCGCAGGAATGGATCTCATGCTGCTCTCCGCCATGAGGGAACATCAACTGCAGGCGGGGGCGTCGGGAAGAGGGGCGGGTTGCCGGATCCGGAGCGGCAGCAACCCGCCCACACCAGTGCACCAGAGGGCACCCAAAAACACCAGCCACCCAGGTGCACCTGCTGCTGATTGATGATGTATCATCATCATTATCATCATCATCCTCACTGCTGCTACTTTCCGCGTATGGCCCTCTAATCCATAATGCCTTCCACTTAAGCTGAGCATCTCACTGCTTTTGCGAGAGCAGAATGTGCAGCCAATTGAAAAGAGAGTGCCAATGAAACTCCTGGTCAAGTGGAAAGGAATGGCAAAACATGCAGTCGCGGGCGGGTTGGCGGCACTTACTCGTGTACAACGGGCACTGTGGCAGCGCTGGCTGCGGTGGGCAACTTGAAAACTTCCAAGAACAGGACGTCGGCAAAGCAAGATGGCGGTGTATGCAGCAAGCGCTGCAATCCAGCAGCCACTGACAGCCATCAGTGGCGGTCGTGGGCGGCGGTCGTGGGCGGCCCAGTGGCTGCCGACTTGCGCCAGTCGGCATGCAGCTTGACATTCAGCAGCCATCGCCTTTGGACCTGGGCGAGCTTGGCGACGCTGTCCAGGGGCGTCAGCTGGCGCAACTCCAGGCGCCGGTGGCGAATTCGAAGGGCGGCGCCAGCCTGCTGGCGCACTATGTGAACAATGTGGTGGGTGCCCGCATGTTTGGACTGCGGGAGCCCTTTCCGAACGCGGTGCGGCCGCGGAAGGCCTGCGAGCGGCGCACACTGGGCGCGGAAAAGACCGGCTGCTTCTGGAGTTAGTCCCATGCAAAACAGAGGCCCCAGGCAGCTGGGCTTGAAGAAGCACGTTCAACACACACTCGGACATTTCCGTAACACATCTCCTGATACTGTGCCATCTCGCCCGAGACGCATTTAAAAAACTAGTAAAACACCACAACATAATAATGGTGCACAGATGGGTGGAGGGTGCATCAGTAGATGCAGCTGGCTCACAAGCACATAGCGATGGCTGACGGGAAATCATCTACGCATCCAGCAAGGCTGCGCGCACAAACCCACGGCGGCCTTGCTTGTATAGGTTATATGCATGCTTTATGCGCTCCCTTGTTGGCTGGTGCGCTGGCTGAAAGCCATCAACTGGGCCTCGTGGATCATTTCTCCCGAGCAGGGCGCTGCTCCTCGGGGGCCCCGGCACGATCAGGCCAGCACTAGCCCTGCAAAACAGCGACATATGAGCGTGACATGGGGTCTATATGCCTCAATTCTGCAGCGTTCTCGCTCAAACAAGTCCCCACCCCTTCGTTATGATGTCTGGCACCCCAGCAAAGCGGCGGCCAGGGCATTCATACGCTTTGAGTGAACATCCCTGGGCTGGTAGCCACGGGCCTGGGGTGTCACGGTGTCACGCTGGGTGACAGGAGCCCTCCCGCGCCCTGCCTGGCTCGCGTGCTGCGCCCAAGTCACCTCCTGGCTTGCAATTGGACCTGTTTAGCCACTGCAAGGCCTCCACACGGTCCATGTGGTGGCGTGGTGGGGGCCGTGGTGGCCATTCCTGGCCATGCTGGCAAGTTGCTGTGCAAGTGCTGCCACAGGCCTGGTGCTTCCTCATACGGACCCAGGGAACATCAGTGATGCCGTCTGAGGCGGCAGGAGGGGCGCAGGCGGTAGCAGGATGCTTGGCTGGGGGGCCGCTGTCAACGGCCAGCCGGCGCCGCCGCCCTCGTGCCGCCCCACCCTGGCCTTCACCCAGCTGCACCCCCACAATCCCCTTTTTTGTTGGCCCAAGTGTTCCATTGGTGCTGACAGGATGTCAGGGAAGCAGTGGGGTGGTTGATGGCGGTCAAATGTTGCGTCTTGGGGTGCTCATTGCCGCCCACGGGCGGGGAGGCGTGTGTGGGCACTCGCGGCGCATGCCATGGAGTGTGTCATTGGTTTCCCTGGGGATTACCTCCCCACAGACCCCTCACTGCCATTATTAGTAACTTTGGTACCTCCTGGAAGCAAGAGAGGGCGCTCAACCTGCCCTGGTAGAGGCTGCCTGCCATGAGCGCCGCTGCGCCGTCGCCCCCCAAAGTGCCGCGTCATTCCACACACATTTCCCCGAATGGAATGCACACTGGGCCTCCTCTTGCCTTCTATTACGCTTCATAAACACATTGAAGCGCTGCTGATGCCCTTCCACAAGTCTCCGTGCCACCCACCCATAGCCATTGCACCGCTGCCATGTGTGACGCCCCGCCCCTGCAGCGGCACATGGCAGGCTGCTGACCTGTGCCAGCAGCCGTTGCAGCGCGGCGCCGCCCTGCCAGAGTCGTCTACACTGCTAATGAACATGTGGGCACGCTTGCATTGCCAAAAGGCCGCGGCTGCCGCCATGCCGCGAAAGAGATGGCGCGAGCCGGCCGGCGCAGGGCCTGCTGTTGCTCTCAAACAACTCTCCGTATGCTATAAGGTGGGAGAGGAAGCTTAAAACGCGAAAAACGATGCAGACATGGCTGAGATCAGGCCACATGTCGTTTCCCTGCTGGACTGATCGTGCCGGGGCCCTCGGAGAGCCAATGCTTCAGGGTGGCCGCGACAGCCTCCACCCCAGGTAGGCCTCCCGATCACCGGTCCCCTCCTGGCGGGGGTCATGCATCCCCCACCCATCATGCATTTCAGGCTTCATCTCCCTCAAACCTCCACCATTTTCCCTCTCGTTTGTCGTGATCGACTCCGGGTAGCCCAAATGCCATTCTAGCGGGGTCTATGGGCCGCGACGAAGCGACCAACTCTGGTGGCAAAGGCAGCAGTCTCGGCGTGTCTGCCAAACGCCTGAAAGGCGGCACCAGCAAGTCCCAACACAAGCATGTTACAGCTCTACTGCAAAACTGGGACAGAGTCACTCTTTAGGCCGCGGCTAAGAAAGGCCTTCTTTGAAGGCGCTGGAGCTAGTGTCTAAACCCTCCGAGAGGGCACAGGTTCGATTCCTCCCATGTCGAAACTTTGTGAGGACAAACGCGGCATAGCTGACCGGCTCAGCGCCAATCCAAGCCAATTCCTTCGGGAACGCCTAATAGAATCGCCAAGGCTTCGGCACAGGCCTCCCCGGGACCCATTCACTACTAGTGGGGGGTACTGCACTTGGCGCGTCGGGCAGATCAAATAATGGTCTAAAGCTAGACGTTAAAACCGGGAAGTGAAGCTTGTGGAGGCTCTTCCCCACCTTTAAGGCGCTGGAGCTAGTGTCTAAACCCTCCGAGAGGGCACAGGTTCGATTCCTCCCATGTCGAAACTTTGTGAGGACAAACGCGGCATAGCTGACCGGCTCAGCGCCAATCCAAGCCAATTCCTTCGGGAACGCCTAATAGAATCGCCAAGGCTTCGGCACAGGCCTCCCCGGGACCCATTCACTACTAGTGGGGGGTACTGCACTTGGCGCGTCGGGCAGATCAAATAATGGTCTAAAGCTAGACGTTAAAACCGGGAAGTGAAGCTTGTGGAGGCTCTTCCCCACCTTTACCTTTACCTTTACCTAGAGTCACCAAGGCGCATCCTGACCTGCGGGGCGTTCTGCTGTTACAGTCTGCATACTCCAACAGCAATGGATGGGCTAGAACGCACAATCTTGCCGGCATGGGCCCACTGCTGAAGGCTCTCTTGGTGGAGATAGTGGCATCCGCCGGCGGGCGGCGGGTGACGCCACGCATGGTTGCCGACATTGCGGAGGGGGCGACGGCGGAGAACTTGCAGTTCCTTTTGCGAGTTCTGGAGTTTTGTACAGCTGCCGAAGTCGTGGGGGGGAAGCATGTTGAGATGATGATGAATGCTGTCACGGGCTGCAAGCTCGACGCCCCGCCAGGTGCGCCTGGTGGCCACGCTCAGCCAGCCAGTCTCTCCATGCCTTGGTCCTGCAGGCTCTGCCTGCCTTGCCTGCCTGCCTGCCTGCCTGCTCTGCCTCCCTTCATCAGTTCCTCGGCTGCCTGCTGCAGGCTTGGCAAACACCGCGTTCAAGTTTGGTAACAAGATGGGCGCGACATCCACCTTGCAGCGCACGGCAACCGGGGTGACAGATCCAGTTGAGGAGCCTGGCTCCCCTGAGCGTGATGCTGGCGGGGATGAGGGTCAGCCGGAGGTCACTTCACCGCATCGTATGGCCCAAACAGCAGCGGCGACTATTACCATGCGCACAGCGGCAGCTGAAGCCACGGCTGGCGGCGGCGGGGAACCCGGGGCAACAAAGCAGGTGCGCTGGCTGGTCAGGCGTTCTAAATCTGGTGGGGCATATCCCCGCTGCTACTGCTGCTACGTTGAGGAGCCTCACCCACAGCGTGCCAACCATGGCTGTACAGGCGGGCGCGCGCACGCAAACGGGTGCCGCCGCAGGCGAGGCAAGCAGTGGCAGCGATGTCGAGCGTGGCGGCAAG
>NW_005435061.1:573604-574742 GCF_000147415.1 Chlorella variabilis
TTCTGGACCAGTTGGCTGTCGGGAGCTTTTCTCGGGGGGGGGGGGTGGAGGCCTCCATCAGCAGCCATCTACTTTTCCAGCCCCCTCAGATTGCTCTGCAAACTTGCACCCGCCCATTTGTGAGGGCGCTGATGTAGATTCTGAAGTCCTTTTGGGTTGAAAATGTGCTGACGTGGCGCCAGCCTGTGTGCCGCCCAGCCCGCCTGCCCGCTCTCCCTGCGCCTGCCTGGCCCACCCTTCTAGCCCCTCTCTGCTGCTCCCTCGACCCCATTCTGCCTGCCCTGCACCCCTACGGTGCCCTTGGGTGTGCCCAGCAAGTTTGGTGGGATTTGGACCCTGCCATGCTGCCCCTGCAGATGGTGGCACTCGAGGCGGCAATTAAAGAGGAGCATACGGCACGGTGGAATCCGGCAATCTGCCAGGTGCGGAAGCCAAGGAAGAAGGAAGGCGAGGTGGGCTTTGCCGCCGCAGTGCTGGAGCGCATAACCAAGCACTGCCATGGCTCATTGCTCATTGCTCAACGCTCATTGCTCATTGCTCAACGCTCAGGCCCTCAGCAACCGGAAACATGTATGCCGCCACCCTCTCCGCCGGGGTGCGCCTCGCACACAATCATCTCTATCGGTCACAGGCAACGCATCAGAGAGGGAGCCAGCGCCACGCGTGGAGCAGCTGGCGACCGGACTTCAAACCGAGACTGGAGGAGCGCAAAGTCATCGTCAGCGGCCTGGATCTTAACAGCGACGCCCCCCAGAAGGCAGAAGAGGCGCTGCAGCAGCTGATCGTGGAGATCCTGGGCGGCACCGGCGGGGCGGCGCCCGCCTGCTTGGCGGCGCCGCTCTGCACCCAAGTTCGGCTGGTGGATGTGTGGCGGGGCGCAGACAGGTGGCACGTCCTTGCCCTGTGGCCAGCAGACCTGCGGGATGCGGTTTGGCGCCGCAGGGCACAGCACCTGACGGGCACGGCGCTCAGCGTGGCCGATTGGAACAATGTGTCAGCAGCAGCGGCGCCGCGGCGCCAGGCCCAGCCAGCAACTGCACCAGCACAGCCGGGCACCCCCGCGCCGCAGCCAGGGACCAGCCCCTCCCCCCTCCCCACGTCTGACCCGCCCCCCATGCCCCCAGCTGGGCCGCAGACC
>NW_005435060.1:0-3688 GCF_000147415.1 Chlorella variabilis
CGACAGCCAGCGGCAGCAAGGTGCCTGATTCGGCGCCTCAGGCGCCGAATGCTGCGCCTCAGGTGCCTGATTCTGCACCTCAGCCGCCGAATGTGGGACCTGGTGGTTCAGCATCCAGCAGCCCGCAGCAGCCAGCGGCAGCCAGCGGCAGCAAGGTGCCCGATTCGGCACCTCAGGCGCCCGATTCGGCACCTCAGCCGCCGAATGCTGCGCCTCAGGCGCCTGATTCTGCACCTCAGCCGCCGAATGTGGGACCTGGTGGTTCAGCATCCAGCAGCCCGCGGCAGCCAGCGGCAGCAAGGTGCACAATTCGGCACCTCAGGCCCCCGATTCGTCACCTCAGCCGCCGAATGCTGCGCCTCAGGCGCCTGATTCTGCACCTCAGCCGCCGAATGTGGGACCTGGTGGTTCAGCATCCAGCAGCCCGCGGCAGCCAGCGGCAGCCAGCGGCAGCAAGGTGCACAATTCGGCGCCTCAGGCCCCCGATTCGGCACCTCAGCCGCCGAATGCTGCGCCTCAGGCGCCTGATTCTGCACCTCAGCCGCCGAATGTGGGACCTGGTGGTTCAGCGTCCAGCAGCCCGCGGAAGCCAGCGGCAGCAAGGTGCCCGATTCGGCACCTCAGGCGCCCGATTCGGCACCTCAGCCGCCGAATGCTGCGCCTCAGGCGCCTGATTCTGCACCTCAGCCGCCGAATGTGGGACCTGGTGGTTCAGCATCCAGTAGCCCGCAGCAGCCAGCGACAGCCAGCGGCAGCAAGGTGCCCGATTCGGCACCTCAGGCGCCGAATGCTGCGCCTCAGCGCCTGATTCTGCACCTCAGCCGCCGAATGTGGGACCTGGTGGTTCAGCGTCCAGCAGCCAGCGGCAGCCAGCGGCAGCAAGGTGCCCGATTCGGCACCTCAGGCGCCCGATTCGGCACCTCAGCCGCCGAATGCTGCGCCTCAGGCGCCTGATTCTGCACCTCAGCCGCCGAATGTGGGACCTGGTGGTTCAGCATCCAGCAGCCAGCGGCAGCCAGCGGCAGCAAGGTGCACAATTCAGCGCCTCAGGCGCCCGATTCGGCACCTCAGCCGCCGAATGCTGCGCCTCAGGCGCCTGATTCTGCACATCAGCCGCCGAATGTGGGACCTGGTGGTTCAGCGTCCAGCAGCCCGCGGCAGCCAGCGGCAGCAAGGTGCACCATTCGGCGCTCAGGCGCCCGATTCGGCACCTCAGCCGCCGAATGCTGCGCCTCAGGCGCCTGATTCTGCACCTCAGCCGCCGAATGTGGGACCTGGTGGTTCAGCGTCCAGCAGCCCGCAGCAGCCAGCGGCAGCCAGCGGCAGCAAGGTGCCCGATTCGGCACCTCAGGCGCCCGATTCGGCACCTCAGCCGCCGAATGCTGCGCCTCAGGCGCCTGATTCTGCACCTCAGCCGCCGAATGTGGGACCTGGTGGTTCAGCATCCAGCAGCCCGCAGCAGCCAGCGACAGCCAGCGGCAGCAAGGTGCCCGATTCGGCACCTCAGGCGCCGAATGCTGCGCCTCAGGCGCCTGATTCTGCACCTCAGCCGCCGAATGTGGGACCTGGTGGTTCAGCATCCAGCAGCCCGCAGCAGCCAGCGGCAGCCAGCGGCAGCAAGGTGCCCGATTCGGCACCTCAGGCGCCCGATTCGGCACCTCAGCCGCCGAATGCTGCGCCTCAGGCGCCTGATTCTGCACCTCAGCCGCCGAATGTGGGACCTGGTGGTTCAGCATCCAGCAGCCAGCGGCAGCCAGCGGCAGCAAGGTGCACAATTCAGCGCCTCAGGCGCCCGATTCGGCACCTCAGCCGCCGAATGCTGCGCCTCAGGCGCCTGATTCTGCACATCAGCCGCCGAATGTGGGACCTGGTGGTTCAGCGTCCAGCAGCCCGCAGCAGCCCGCGGAAGCCAGCGGCAGCAAGGTGCCCGATTCGGCACCTCAGGCGCCCCATTCGGCACCTCAGCCGCCGAATGCTGCGCCTCAGGCGCCTGATTCTGCACCTCAGCCGCCGAATGTGGGACCTGGTGGTTCAGCATCCAGCAGCCCGCAGCAGCCAGCGGCAGCCAGCGGCAGCAAGGTGCACAATTCGGCACCTCAGGCGCCCGATTCGGCACCTCAGCCGCCGAATGCTGCAAGAAGAAGAAGAACAAGGGAGGAGGGCAGACGGCAGCAGCCCAACCACACTCGCAGGCAGCAGCTGGAAGCGGAGGTGCCACTGCCACCGGGGGAGCTGAAGGGGCACCAGCAGAAGCGTCAGCTTCAGCAACTGGAGGCAGCAGCGGTGCCAACGATGGTGCTGAGCTGGCACAGCTGCTGCGGCAGCTGGGGGTGCAGGCAGCAGGGGAGAGCCCCCCTTCTGCTGCCGTGAACGATCCGTTGCCAGCCACGAGCATGGCGGCAGCAGAAGCGGCACCAGCGCCAGCCAGCCCCGCCCCGGGCGCTGCGCCAGCAGGCCAGGCCCCGCTTCCTGACACTGCCAGCCTGCCCCCTGGCCTGCTCAGCGAGCTGCTGTGCCCCATCACCCAGGAGCCGATGCGTGACCCCGTAGTGGCGGCAGATGGGCGCACCTACGAGAGAGCCCGCCATCGAAGGTGGGTGTGTGGGGGTGGAGGGAGCGCAGCAGCATCCAGCGCACGCCTGTGCCCAGCGGCGTGTTTCGTGATGCCACGTTCCCTCTTGTCTGCTGGCAGCCCTTCCAGCCCACCCCTTTGCCTCCCTCTCTGCCTGCCCTGCAGCCTGGATGGCGCGCCAGGCAGCGGCAGGCCGCGCTCCCCGCTGACCAATCTGCCGCTGGCGAACCTGGTGCTGCTCCCGAGCGTGACCGTGCGCAGCCTGGTGCTGGGGCTGCAGGCGGCGAGGCTGCTGGAGTGAACCGACAAGGCAGCGCTGCCCGTTCTGTTTGCTTCCTTGTTTGTAAACACACAATGGCTAATTGCAAAGGGAACGCATTGTCCCACCATGCCAGCCAGCTTCGCCTCCCAAGCGTTCCACTGCGGCCAGGCAAGAGGATCGGGCTGCCAGCGAGGGCAACAGCGCTGCTGCCATGCCCCTTGCGCACGGCAAGCTCCAAGCAACAGCGATGCAAGCCTTTTGCGCAGAGCTCCCTTCCCTCTTTGCCGCTCTCATCTCCCCCATCTCCATGGCCGCTCTGATGCCGCAAGCCAGCCCCGCAGCCCAACGTCAGCCGTGGAGCAGAGCAGCGGCGCTGCGCACAGGCCAGCCAGCCACCAGGCCAAGCCGTGCACAGGACTGCTCCCTCGTACACCACCCCTGGCTGCCCTGTCCTTTGCGCGGGCTGCCCCCCTTGCACCGCCTGCCCGGGAAGGGGAGGCGGCACGCTGCTGCCAACACACACCCCTCCACTGGCTGCCTGCCCTTCTCCCTCAAGCAAGTGCATTGATTCCCGGTGAGCGGTGGTGGTGTTGAATAACACCAGTTTTGTTTTTATGTGTGGGTTTGGGGGGTTGCGGGCGGCGCCATGCGCTTAGGCGGAGGTGAACTTGGTCACGGCCTTGGTGCCCTCAGACACGGCGTGCTTGGCCAGCTCGCCGGGCAGCACCAGGCGCACGGCGGTCTGGATCTCGCGGGAGGTCAGGGTGGGCTTCTTGTTGACGCGGGACAGCTGGGCGGCGGCGGTGGCAATCTTCTCAAACTGGTCGGCGATGAAGGAGTTGAGGATGGCCATG
>NW_005435060.1:4259-12069 GCF_000147415.1 Chlorella variabilis
ACTCCCCCTCCTCCCCTCACCCCCCGACACCCCACAACCCAACCACCATGTCTGGCCGCGGCAAGGGCAAGACCTCCGGCAAGAAGGCCGTGAGCAAGAGCTCCAAGGCGGGCCTGCAGTTCCCCGTGGGCCGCATCGCCCGGTACCTGAAGAAGGGGCGGTACGCCGAGCGCATCGGTGCCGGCGCCCCCGTGTACCTGGCCGCCGTGCTGGAGTACCTGGCGGCCGAGGTGCTGGAGCTGGCCGGCAACGCCGCCCGCGACAACAAGAAGACCCGCATCATCCCCCGCCACATCCAGCTGGCTGTGCGCAACGACGAGGAGCTGAGCAAGCTGCTGGCGGGCGTGACCATCGCCGAGGGCGGCGTGCTGCCCAACATCCACTCCGTGCTGCTGCCCAAGAAGAGCGGCAAGAAGACCGAGGCCTGAAGCGCCTGAGCTGCCTCCTGGCTCACCTTCTACACAACAACAAACAAACCAATTGGTGTTATTCAACACCACCTCGCTCGGAAACCGCTCGCTGCCTTGCCGTGTTGGGCGTGCGCTGTCGCTGCTTTGTGTTGGTGGGGCGGTGCTGCCTTGGCGGGTGGTCGGTGCTGGGGGCGTGCGCGCAGCCAGCCAGGGGACAGGAGGAGGGCAGGCAGGCACACGGAGGCACGCAACACCGGGAGAAGGCAGACCAGCCACCCACAAGCGCCCACTGCCAGCTGGTCCCTGCCCGCCTGGCTGTGCCCTGCTGGCTGTCCCTCTGGCCTTGCTGGTGCCCTCGTGTGTGTGCCTGTGCGGGCCGGCCTGCCTCGCTCGCTGCCGGGCTCGGGGAGGGGAAGAGGCACACCCACCCAGCACCATCACAGCTCCCCCACAAAAGAGGGGCAGGCGCCAGGCCAGGCAGCGGCAGGCTCTCCTCGAGACAGGCAGGCAAAGGGGCAGCAGCAGCCAGCCCCCCCACACCCACCAGCCCCAACCCCCTCCTTCCCGACATCACAACACGCAAGACTCTTTCCGTGTGGGTGGGTGGTGTTGAATAACACCAGTTTGTTGTTTGTGTGGGGTTGCTTGTGAATCTTGGGACCCAGGATCGCTTACGCGCCGAAGCCGTACAGGGTGCGGCCCTGGCGCTTGAGCGCGTACACCACGTCAAAGGCGGTGACGGTCTTGCGGCGGGCGTGCTCGGTGTAGGTCACCGCGTCGCGCACCACGTTCTCCAGGAACACCTTGAGCACGCCCCGGGTCTCCTCGTAGATCAGGCCGCTGATGCGCTTGACGCCGCCACGGCGGGCCAGGCGGCGGATGGCGGGCTTGGTGATGCCCTGGATGTTGTCGCGCAGCACCTTGCGGTGGCGCTTGGCGCCGCCCTTGCCGAGGCCCTTGCCGCCCTTGCCGCGTCCAGACATGGTTGCTTGAGTAGTTGGTGGTGGTGTGGGGGAGGAGGGGAGAGTGGTGGGTGGGCGGGCGGCGGCAGGGGTCTTGAGGCGGGCTGGGTGGGGCGGCACCCAGCGGGACGTGCTGCCTCCTGGCCGCCTGCTTGTGCGGTGACTGCGGACGGTGCACCAGCCGCCGTACCTCACCAGGTGGCCCCCACTGGGTGCCTCACTTTGCCTCCCCTGCACAAAACCACCCCCGACAGCCGCCCACAGCCACAACCACTCCTCCTCCGCCCCTCTCCCACCCCCACCCCCGGCACCATGGCCCGCACCAAGCAGACCGCCCGCAAGTCCACCGGTGGCAAGGCGCCCCGGAAGCAGCTGGCCACCAAGGCCGCCCGCAAGTCGGCCCCCGCCACCGGCGGTGTGAAGAAGCCCCATCGCTACAGGCCCGGCACCGTGGCCCTGCGCGAGATCCGCAAGTACCAGAAGTCCACGGAGCTGCTGATCCGCAAGCTGCCCTTCCAGCGCCTGGTCCGTGAGATTGCCCAGGACTTCAAGACCGACCTGCGCTTCCAGTCCAGCGCCGTGCTGGCGCTGCAGGAGGCCGCCGAGGCCTACCTGGTGGGCCTGTTCGAGGACACCAACCTGTGCGCCATCCACGCCAAGCGCGTCACCATCATGCCCAAGGACATCCAGCTGGCCCGCCGCATCCGTGGCGAGCGCGCTTAAGCGCACGGCGCTCTCTCTCCAGCTGACGGCTCATCCCTTCACCACCAAAAAAACAAACTGGTGTTATTCAACACCACCCTTTGACACTGGGAAACAAGCTGCTGTGTTTAATGTGGTGGGGGCGGGCGTGCAAGGGGGACCGAGGGCAAAGCTGGCAAGAGGGGCAAAGCGTGAGGGTGGGGTTGTCGAGATGCGCCTGGCTGGTCCTTTGCCCCTTGCCTTGCTTGAGTTTGGGCTCAACACACAGCGCTGCTGCTGGCAGGGGGCAGCACACATGAGGTGCAGCTGCAGGAGGCAGCCAGAAGGGCCCGCACCCACGCTGCCCTTCGTGCTCCACACCCACAGCGGCCAGCCTTCAACAGCCAGGGCGAGGGTGGCCCCTCCTGCTGCACCTGTGCCCTCCCCACCTCCTTGTCAGCCTGCCGTGGCCGGCCAGCAACGCACCAGCAGCCTCGCCGCCAGCGCTTAGGAGCGTGGCAACGAAGTGCACCCAAAGCCAGGCTGGTTGCCGCCGCAGCGGCCGCTTCGCCACCGCTCTTCCCTCGCGCAACCGGCACGACACTCCCACCCGCGTTCCTCCACAGGCAGCAGCGGCAGCAGCAGTCCGGGGCGACAACCACACTATGGGCGCTGCAACGCCCCCACTCCCAGCGGCACCCGATCTGGGCTGAACCGGTGTGGCAGTCCGGCCCCAAACAGTTTGCTGCCGGCCCGATGGCAAGGCTTTGTGTAATAGCAGAGCTGCCTGCCCTTCCCCTTCGCGGCGGCGGCGGGGGAGGCGCCTGCTCCACTCCCCTTCCCCACTGCGCACGTTGGCCTCGGCCTTGCGCTGGCGCTGGTGGGAGGCTGGTGGCGGGAACCCAAGCGGTGGGGCTGCTGGGGTGAGCAGACGCGGGGCTGCCACAGCTTCGGTCAACTCACGGCGCAGCGGTGCTGGCTCATCCTGGGGGCAGGCAATCCGTCAACGCCACACACGCCGCTCAGACTGCCTGCTGCGCTGTGGCTGCGGCTGGGCAAGACAAAGTGGGCCTGGCGGCCAGGCGCTGCCAGACCTCTTCCACTTTGAACACCCGTGTTGAAGAGCAGCGCATTGGAAACAAGCAGAGCAAAGAAAGAGCTGCACACGCAGAGCAGCAAGGCAGAAAAGGGTCGCCGCCCGGGCTGGCTCCAAGTGGTGTGCAGGCGGCCAGGCGGCGCAACCGTGTTGGCAGGCGGGCGCTGCAACGCTGTGGTGCCAGGGCTCAGGGCTGGGCACTCCCCGCAGCGGTGCGCAGGCGCCGGCACTCTGCCTTGTGCGCTTTCCAGTGCGCATGGGAGCAGGCCTCGCTGCAGTACCTCACAGCCCTGCACCTGCAGGCAGCAAGCAAGCGGGGCAGTGCACGGAAGCATTGATTCCAGGCAGGCAGGCAGGCAGCCTGCGGGACAACAAACGGCAGCCCAGGGTTGACAGCCTCTCTGCTGCTGCAACCCAGGGCACAGCTTACCCGCTGCAGCGACGCAGGCCGCTCGTGTTGCCGCAGCCCTCTGCTGCGTACACCCTGACGCCTGCCGCTGCTGGGATGGGGGCAGCGGGTGCTGCTGTCGCGGGTGCAGCCACTGCTGCTGCTCCTGCTGCGGTTAGCGTCTCTGCCGGCAAGCTGCTCCTGTTGCAGGTGTGGCAGGTGCTACCTGCTCTGCCACCGCGGCCTGGGCTGCGGCAATCGCACCCATCTCTTCCGCCGACACGGGATCCCGCTGGCGCTGCCGTTCCTTTTGCCACTCCCGCTTAGTGGCCTGCTGCTCCCTCTCGCACTCCTCCTCTGCCAGCAGCTGGGCAGCAGCAGCCTCAGCTGCAGCCTCGGCGGCAGCTGAGGAGGCTGGAGCAGTCCCCAGGGTTTCGGCCTGCTCCTGGCGTGGAGGCGTGGTGCTGGGCACATCCGGCTGCCGCCTTCCCGCCTGCTCCTGCTCCAGCTCCAGCAGCAGCTGTGCTGCTTGCAGCTGCTTGTGCTTGATTGCATGCATGCAAGGGGTGAGGCCTTCCTTGTTCCGCAGCGCCATGCTCGCCCCTGCTGCAACCAGGCAGCGGATGGCTGGCAGGCGGCCGTGTGCTGCTGCCCTGTGCAGGGCTGTCTGCTGGTGGCGGCTGTCAGCTGCCTCAAGGTTGGCGTGGGCAGCAATCAGCAGGCTGAGGCATGCCGTGTGCCCTTCTGCCGCTGCAGCATGCAGGGCCCTCAGCCCTTCACTGCAAGCCGCCTCAATGTTTGCCCCCGCTGCCAGCAATGCCTGCACACATGCCTCGTGGCCTTCCCAAGCTGCCAGCAGCAGCCCTGTTTGCCCATGTTGGTCTGCTGCATCGATGTTTGCCCTCGCTCCCACCAATACCTGCACACATGCCTCATGGCCCCCCAACGCTGCCAGCAGCAGCGCTGTCTGCCCTTGTTGGCCTGCCGCCTCAATGTTTGCCCCCGCTGCCAGCAATGCCTGCACACATGCCTTGCGGCCCTGCCAAGCTGCCAGCAGCAGCGCTGTCTGCCCATGCCGGTCTGCTGCATCGATGCTGGCCCCCGCTGCCAGCAGCGGCTGCATGCATGATGCATGCCCGTTCCTGGCTGCCAGCATTATTGACGTTTGCCCATCATCCCTTACGACGTTGCAGTTGGCTCCAGCGTCCAGCAGCTGCCGCAGGCAGCCCAGGCGGCCTTCCTGGGCGGCAATGTGCAGCGGCGTCTTCCCATTGGTGACAGCCGCCTCAATGTTTGCCCCCGCCGCCAGCAGCTCCCGCACGCAGGCCTCACGGCCCTCCATCGCCGCCAAGAACAGAGCTGTGGCGCCTCCCTCAGTGCAGGTTGCCTCTATGCTGGCGCCAGCCGCCAGCAAGATCCGCAGGCAATCTGTGCTGCCCATGAATGCTGCCCTGTGCAGCAGCGTCCAGCCGTCGCTGTCCCTGTCGGTGAGTAGGCTGGGCTTCTGGCTGAGTGCTGCCTGCAGCCGTTGCATATCGTTGCATTCCACTGCTGAAGCCGCTTCCACCAGCCAGCTCATCTGCAGGAAGAGGCAGCCGTGGTGAGCGGAAGCGTCCAAGAGCGGCGGCTGAGGAGCGGGCCGCCTGCCCACCGCAGCGGCATCAGCCAGCTTGCCTCGTGCGAGCTTCAGGCAAGTGCCGGGTGCCTGCCGGAGCCCGGGACAGCAGCGGGCTTCTGCTCTTTTTGCTCGCAGCGCCAGTCTTGCGCTGGCAACGTAGGCGCGGCTGGAGGCTCTGCCTGGCTCGTTCAATGCCTCGAGAGTGCAAAGTCAAAGCAGCAGACTCGGGGGGAGGCGCGGGCGTCCTGCCTACGGGCGTCCTGCCAGTGGCCTCAGGTATGTGCACTATGCTGGATCTACGGGTTAGTGCTGCAGGTAGCCAAAAGCCTCTGTGCTGCGCCAGGGCTTGGTTCAGGCAAGGTTAACCTGAGCTTTCCCACCGCCAGGCCGCCGCTGCCTGTTGCCGCTGTGACAAGGAGGCCCCACAAGCTGCAAGGCAGCCCTTTGAGGCAAGGCAATCCCCTCCTGACAACCCACACCGCAGGATGGCACCGGCAGCGGCAGCGATAGGGTGAAGCGCCGCGTGAGGGAGGGCTTTGGGGCGCGCTGTCGGCTGCCGGGCTCACTCGCCCTCCTGCCGCCGCCGCCGCACGCCACACACACAACACACATTACACAGGAACGCAAGGGGTGAGGCAGGGGATGCTTGCACAGGCTGTGTCTGGCCGCCGAGGCCGCCAACAGACGCCGCCACGGCCCGCCCCCCGCCCTCACTCGGGCAGCGAGGCTCGGAACTGGCGCACAGCCAGCGCGAAGAAATCGGGCGGGGGCGCCGGCTGCGGCGGCCCCTGCTGGTGCTGCCCTGGCGCAGCCTGCAGCACCGCCTGGGGGCGCTGCCCCGCCGGCGGCGCCGCCGCGCGCGCTGCCCCCGCAGCCTGCAGCTGCTGCACCAGCTGCTGTCGAGCCAGGTGCTCCTGCTGCTGCTGCTGCTGGGCGAGCTGCTGAGCCAGCTGCAGCTGCGCCGCGTGCGGGTGTGTCCCCGCCAGCGGCGGCGTGGAGCCCTGAGGGGCGGGGCTGCAGCCGTGGGCTGCCGCCGCGGACGCGGGGCTGGGAGACCTGAGGCCCGGGTGGGAGCGGGAGCGGGCCAGGGTGGCGCCGCCCAGGCCCCGGGGCGGCGACTGGTGCGGCTGGGGGGCGGCCGCCGCCTGCTGCGCGGGCTGCCCGTAGCCGTGCTGCTGCTGCTGCTGCTGCTGCTGCTGCTGCTGGTGGTGGTCGTGCTGTCGCTGGTGGCGGTGAGGGTGCGCGTGCGCCGGCAGCATCGCGCCGCCCAGGCCCAGCGGCGGCGTGCCGCCGCCGGGCGGCGCGGCACCGGCGCCGGCCCTGCCGCCGCCCAGCAGCCGCTCCAGCTGCTGCATCTGCTGCTGAGCCTGGCGTGCGCGTTCGGTGAACCCAGCCGGCGGCGGCGGCGCCTCCACCATGCCAAAGCCGGCCCCGGCCAGCGGGTGGGCGGGGCGCACGTGCTCGGGCGCATAGAAGCTGAAGTCGCCTGCGGGGGCGGAAGCAGTGGTGGTGGGGAGGGCAGGCGCGTCCGGAGCGTGTGCGAGGGCGGCGGCGGGGCGGGGCGGCAGACGAGCAGGCTCCCCCGCCCTTGAGCCACACGCGCAACGCACAGGCAGCAGGCCGCAGCGGCCACAGCAGCTGGCGGCGGCGGCAGCGAGCGGCGGCAGCAGGCGGCGCCGCACCCTCGCCGAGCGGCCACGGCTCAAAGCGCACGGCCACAGTGCCCGGCTCCACTGAAACGACCTCGCCCATCCACCAGCCATCGTTCAGGAAGGCCTGCGGGCATGAGGGAGGGCGCAGGGGAGGGCATGGGGAGCGGCTGGGGGGCGGCTGGGGAGCGGCTGGGGTGGCTGCGGGCGCGGGCGTGGGCGCAGAAGGCGCTGCATGGGAGCAGGGAGGCGCCGGCGGGGCCGTCCCTCCTGCCGAGGGCTCTGCTACCCGCCAGCCCCGCCCGGGGCCCCGCCTGGCTGCCCTGCGCCGCGCAGCCGCAGCCGCCGCGCGCATGCACTGCAGCATGCACTGAACCAAGCCAGCCAGCCAGCCAGCCAGCGCTGCGCAGGCGGCGGCGGCGGCGGCAAGCGCACCTCCACGGGTTGCCCCGGCGCCAGGCTGGCGGGCGGCGCGGGCGGCTTGAGCGGGCGGGAGGCGGGGCGGATGCGCGGGAACACCCAGCGCCCGTCCTCTGTGGTGTGCAGGGAAGGCCACCCATTCCCGCGTGTTTTGGGCTGCAGGGGGGGTGGGCGGGGAGGCACGTGGTGTGTGTGCATGCATGTGTGTGCATGCGATTGCGTGTGTGTGGCTTGCGTGTGTGTGCGTGGATCGTGAAGGGCGGAGCCCAGGCCCGCACGCAATGGAGGCGGTGCCCCAGGGGCCGACGCACCTGGCACCGCCCGGGGCACGGGCGCGGTGCAGCCGCAGCGGCCACCCGCAGCACCACAACAGCACCATCCGCAGCACAACAGCAGCACCATCAACAGTACAGTATCATGTGAAGCACATCGTGCAGTACCACAGCGGTAAAGCAGCGGTACCCCACCTTCCCCCTCCTCCCGGAAGTCGGCATACTCCAGCAGCACCGACACGCGCTCGCCCAGCTGAGAGGGCTCGGTGCGGAACTGGGGGTGGGGAGCAGGGGGGTGGGGCGGGGGTGGGGGT
>NW_005435060.1:12330-19274 GCF_000147415.1 Chlorella variabilis
AGAGGAGGCGCAGTAGGGGCAGGATGCAAGGGAGCAGGGAGGCGCAGCCGCTTGGAGGGCCCGCACACCACACCCACACACCACACGCCACACCACACACCCACACACCACACGCACCACACGCACACCCACATGCACACTCCCACACCACACCCACACTTACACGCCACACTGACACCCACACGCCACACCACACACCCACAGCACACCCACACCCACACCCACACACTACATGCCACACGCGCGCACCTGCAGCAGGCGCGCCAGGAACCACCCTCCCCGGTAGTCGTCATCCACCGCCCGCACCTCCGCCAGGTCCCCCACACGCAGCGCCAGGGCACCGGCAGACAGCTGCAGGAGCGCGGGAACGGGGCGAGAGGGGGCAGGAGGGGAGGAGGGGGAAGGGAGGTGTCATTAGGGAGGTGTTGGTGGGACTGGCGGGCAGCTGGCAGGAGTGAGAGTGAATGTGCGGGAGCTGGGGCCAGGTGGCGTGGGAGGCGAGGAGGCACGGTAGCCCAGGGCAGGCGGCCGCAGGAGCGGAGCGGCAAGGAGGCAGGCGGGGAGGCAGGCAGGCAGCGGCCGCAGGGGAGGCACCTTCAGGCCCGCGCCCGCCGCGGCCGGGAAGGCAGAGGGGTGGCGCCAGTCGTCGGACGCGGCGGCGGTGGCGGCGGCGGCCGCCAGCGAGGCGCCAGGCTGGCCTCCCGCCGCCGCACCCGCCGCAGCCGCCGCAGCGGCAGCAGACGCCTGCTGGGCTGCTGCCAGCAGCAGCGTAGACACAGCTCTGGGCGAGGCCTTGGTGGGCGAAAGCACCCTATCTGCCACAACGGCGGGGCCAGAGGCACCCATGCGGCCGCGGCTGGGACCCCCACCACAGCCCTTGGGCGGCGACAGCGCCAGCCTGTCCTTCTGCGGTGCAGCAGCGGAGGGTGGGGCGGCGGAGGGGCAGCGGAGCGGGCGGGGTGGAGCACGGGAGCGGCGCCGTGGGGAGGGGCAGGGGCTGTGTCACACGCATGCTGCCTCTCAGCTGACGCATGCTGCCGCTGCGCTGCGCCCGGCGCATGCTGCGGGGCTGGCGGCCGACCGAGCCGGCACACCTCCCCCGCCGCCCTGCACCCGCTCAACCACAGGAGTGCCAGCCCGGCGGGACCTCCAGGAGGGGCCACCCAGCCGCCCTTTCAAGCAGCTAACCAGTTAAGCCGCTGGCACTAACTAGTAATAACGAACTAAACCGCCCCCGCCCTCACGCCGTAGCGGCGAGGCAACACAAACGCAGCCAGCCATCCCGCGCACCATGGACCGCCACTTGGCTCGGATCTCCTCCACGCTGCGCCCCTGTAGCTCCTGAGGGAAGGCCCGCCGCACCTGCTCCCACCTGCGGGCGCACGCAGGCACGCGCACAGGCGCCGGGAAGGGGCGGCGGTTGGCCAGAGAGCCTGGCACGGCGCCGCACGGCGGCGGCAGCGGCGGCGCAAGAGGTTCCCCGGCGCCGCCAGGCGGCAGCGCGGCCCGGCCTGCGGAGCAGCACAGGCAGCCCCAAGGCAGCCCGCGGAACAGCAACGGAATGATAGCTGTGAGGGCAGCGCAGCCGGGCAGGGCCGGCGGCGGCGGCGAGCCCTCACTTGTTCACGCCGCACTGCTGCACCCCGGTGATGAGGGCAGCCACCTCTGAGGGCGACCTGCGGGCGGGTGCATGTGGGGGCAGGTGGGGGCAGGTGGGGGCAGGTGGGTGGAGGTGAGGGAGGGCACGCGCAAACAACAACAAACGTGAGGCGGTGCCAAGCGTCTGAGGAAGGCATGCGCTTGGCTGGTCGCACGCTGGCGGGGCTCCTTGCCGGCACACGGCAGGATATGAGACGGGCAGGCAGCAGGTGGAAGAGGCAGCAACCCACCAGGCTGCTGGGGCTGCGGGCACGGGCGCGTCCTCTGGCGCGGCAGCCACCGCGCCGGCTGCCCCTGTACCGGCCGGCGCGGCGGCAGGCGCCGGCGGGGGAGCCGGGGCGGGGGCGGCGGCCGCGGGCTGCTGCTGCGGCGGCGGCCGGCCGACCACCGCGGCGGCGGCGGCGGCGGCGGCAGGCGCTGCGAGGTGCGGCTCTGGCTGCAGAACGATATCGTCAATAGATATCCATTCATCCTCATCCTCCTCATCCTCCTCCTGCTGCTGCTGCTGCTGTAGCGGCAGCGACGGCGACGGCTGAGCTGCGGCGGCAGCCACGTCGCTGCCGCTGCCAGCCTGCTGCCCAGACAGCCGCTCCGCCTGCTGCTGCTGCGAGGGCTGCTCCGGAGCGCGCCCCGGCTCAGCTGCCTGCCCCTGCTCCTGCGCCGCCGCCTGCCCCTCCTGCGGCTCCCCCTGCTCCTCCCCTGCAGCCTGCTGCGCTCCCTGCTGAGCTCCCTGCTGCTGCCTAGCCGGCGCCGCCGCCTGTGCAGCCTCCTGCTCCGCGTCGTCCTCATCGCTGGGCAAATCATAGGCGTCTCCATACAGCTGCGGCGAGGGCTGCTTCCGCGCAGCCAGCCGCTGCGCCAGCACCGCCTGAGGCGAGATGGTGGCGGCGGCGGTGGCGGCGGCCGCGGCGGCCATGGCGGCGGCGGCAGCCTCCGCCTCTTCTGCACCGCTCTCGCGCCTCGCCGCCGCCGCGGGGCCGCCAGAGAGCCTGCCGCCGTCGCTGGCGGCGCCGCCCTGGCTCTGGCTGGCTGCGCCGCTGGCAGAAGGAGCAGCAGCACTGGCGGAGGCAAGCTCGCTGCCGCCGCCGCCACCGCCGCTCGCCGCCGCGCTACTCGGCTGCTGCGCCACGGCGGCCGCTTGCTCCTCGGCCTCCGCAGCTGGGCGGCTGCCGCCAGGCTCGCCGGCGTGGCTGCCGCCTGCCGCGTCGCCACTGGCAGCTGCCGCCAGCTGTGGTGAGGAGGCGGGGACCGCTGTGCCTGCCTCGCCAGCGGCTGCCGCTGCCGGCTTTGAATCCTTCTCAGGCGCTGTGGCTGGGGGGCGCAGGGCTGCAGAGGGCGCCTCAGGCGCAGCAGAGGCTTGTTCCGCGGGACTGCCCTGGCCTCCGTTGCCTGCCGCCGCCGCTTCGCGCTGCGCCTGCCGCTGCTTCTTGCCGCTGCCCTTGGGCCGGCCAGGGCGGCGCTTGCCGCCGCTGGCGCCTGCCGCCGGCACCGCAGCCGGCGCTGCCTGAGCACTCGCCTGAGCGGCCTCCCCCTCTCCCTTCCGCTGCTTCTTAGACGACGGCCCCGGGGCCTGCTTGCTGCCACCGCTGCCACCGGCGGCGGCAGCCGGCTCCGCCGCCGCTGCCTTCCGCTTTGCTGCTGCCGCCCCCTGCTGGGCAGGCTCCGCTGGCAGCGGTGCTGGCTTGGGCTGCGGCTGCTGCTCGTCCTTGCGCTGCCCCTCACGTGCATCGGCAGCGGCGGCAGCAGCGGCAGGCAAAGGCTGCTCCTGCTCCTGCTCCCGCTTCTGCTTCTTGCTGGGTGGCGACGCAGGCTCCTGCCCGCCGCGCAAGCCCGCCGCTGCCACAGGGGAAGCCGCCCCCGCCCCCGGCCGCGCTGGCGCCGCCGCCGCCCCTCCCTGCCCCTGCTGCGCCTGCTGCGCCTGCTGCGCCTGCTGCAGCGGCTTGGGGGAGCCAGGCGTGCTGCCGCCCGCGCCAGCTGCCGCCGTTGCCGGCGGCGCTGCTGCTGCTGCTGCTGCTGCTGCTGCCGCCGCCACTGCCCGGGCCGCGTTGGCAGTGGACTGTAGCTTGGGAATGTCCACAGGAGCGCAGCGGCTGCGGGGCTCGTAAGCACAGTCCTGCACACAAGAGGCACGGCAGGGCAGGCAGGCAGGAGGCTCGGCGGCAGCAGCGCAAACGTCGGCAGCGACAGCGAGCGGCAGCGGGCCTGGCAAGCGCCGCCTTGCTTGCTCCTGGCTGTCAGGCAGGCAGGCTCACCGCACACGCACTTGCGCCGCAAAACACTGGCGGCAGCCGAGGACAGGCTGGGCAGCAGGCGGGCAGCACAGGGCAACACTCGCTGCTGTCCTTCTTCCTTCCCCACCTTCTTATCAAACACCCAGGCAGCCGGGTCGTGCGTGCCACGCCACAGCCGCACGCTGGTGCGAGGCAGCTTCTCAGGTGGCGCGTCCTGCGGGCAGCGGGCCAGAGGCCAGTCAACACGCCGCCTGCGCAGGCTGCCGCGTGCGGGGGCTGCCGCTTGCGCTGCTGCTCGCAGGCCCAACACGCGGCGTGGGCGCCCTTCTCAGCGACAGGGGCGCTGGCAGGGCAGTACATCCCTCACCGCAAAGTGGATGTACTTGCAGGTGACGTGGGTGGCGGTCACAGAGGTGGCCTTGGCAGCATAGTAGACCTGCGGGCGCCGGCACAGCGACCTAAGCAAGAGCAGCGCCGCAGCAGGATGCTGCGGCCCCCACTGGAGGGCGCACCGGTGCCATGTTGGTGCGCAGGTGCCGGCGCGGCGCGCGCGCCCGCCTGCGGAGCCACCCGATGCGCCCCGACCCGCCACCCGCTCTTGCCAGCTGCACATCCGTTTTAAAAACATGTGCCAGCAGGGCACCCACCTCGCACTTGTCGTTGTATGCCACCTTCACCTCGTCCCCATTCCTCACCGCCAGCTGCGCGCGGGCAGGCAGGAGGCTGGGGCATGGCTTCCGGCGGCAGCGCCGGGCGAGCAGGCGGCGCAAGGGCGGCGCGGCACAGGGCGGCCAGCCGGGCAGGCTGCCCGGCGCTGCAAGCTGCGCTGCGGTGCGCGGTGCTCACTTTGGATGTGGACTGCTTGTACCGATTGTGTCCCGCACAGAACCAGCAGAGCCAGTTGGGCTCTGGGTGGCCGGGCACGTCGTCAAACCCGGCTGCAAGCAGACGAGCAGAGCGGTAGGGAGGGTGGATGGCGGCAGAACGGGAAGCCACAGGAGCGGGTGAGATGAGCCGGCGCGGCGGTCACACGGCTGCAGCAGGGCGGCGCCTACGCCCGCCCGCTGGGCTTGGCTCACCGTAGCCGCAGCAGCGTGGGTGGAAGGTGTGCGGGCAGCGCTCGCAGCACAGCAGCTCGCCGCTGTCCTCGCAGGCGGCTGCGCGCAGGCAGGGCGGCACAGGGCGGGGCGGGGGTGAGCAAGGCGGTGGGACGGCGCCCCGAGGGCGGCCTCTGTGAATGGAACCATTGCTGAGCTGCCTCTTGCACCCTTACCAGCACAATGATGCAAGTGCGAGGCAGCGAGGTGTGCACACCACGCAGGGGGCACGAGCACAGCAGCGGCAGGGGCAGCGGCGCCGGCACGGGTGTGGCTCACCGCAGCCGTCCAGTTTTCCATCAGCCCCAATTTGCAGCACCGAGCGCTGCCTCCAATGCTTCTTGGGCGGCATTCCTCCTGTCCGCTCTCGAGTGCTCCGAGTTCCGCGCCTGGTGCACCCTGGCAGCGCTTGGCGAGCGGCCCCTGGCCCCTTTCTTAGCAGAGATGGATCTCCTCGCTCCAACCGTGCCGCAACCAAGAGCTTGCCCGACGAGAGCCAGCTTAGGTGACGGCCCAGCTGGATGATGGCTAGCGGCAGGATTTGGGCGGGAAAAAGCTGGGAGTCCGACACACGTGCGAAATGAGGACGAATCGACCGGCACCGCACACTTGCAGCGCTGGAAGTACAGGTGGCCGCCGGCGCATGCCGACGAACGTACCGCATCTGGGCGCCAGTCCCCTGCATGGCGGCCTTGCAGCCCCCAGACACCTCACTGGCCTACCCATTTGCATTCATGTGTGGCCATGCATGGATCCAGCCTGCCAGCCAGCCAAGCTCTCTCTCATCTGCACGGGCGGACGACATGGCCGGAGCCTGCGGATGCGCTTGCACCTTTGGTGGTGCGTGCAAGAAACCCTGAGAGGAGAGATAGTTCAAATGAATATGACCACCTGAATCCAGCCAACATACGCTCGAATGGCTGCGCTGCATGGTTGCACCCATCAGCTGGCCGGCTGTTGCACCCGTTGACTGCTGACGTGGCGGTTGGAGCCTTGACCTCAAAAATGAAGCCGCAAAGGCCCACTATTGATGTGAGGTCTCTCGTTTGCATGTATTGCAATTGCAGTGCACCTCGCTGCAGCTGCGCAAGTGCTACAACGAAAAATATGCTTTGGAAAGCACCTACCTGATGTGCAGGTAGGCCTCCCGGTAAGGATGTGCCCCATGATGGGCATGATGGCCCCCCACCTGGAGGGTCATTGGGGACATCATCCTCAATCATGCATCATTCTCCCTCCCGTTTGTTCTGTTGGCATCCCAGCAACCGTAATATGCTTTCTAGGACATGAGCCACCACTTTAGGGTGAAGGTGGTTAGCAAGACCACGGCCCCCAGGCCTCTAGACGGGCCACAGCCAAAAAGATCCCGTGCAAGTAGACCAGGACAACAAGCTCCCTTCAATGTGCCAGGGCAGGCCAGGCGGCGGGGTGAGAGGGATGACAACGAGGATGAGCGAGCACCCAGCGGCTTCTTAGGCTGGGGCGACCGGCAAGGACGCAAACGTGATCACTGGGAGGCTCGGCTCGGAGCGGACGTGGATGCCTTCTTGGCCTCTCTGCCGGGCCGGGCGGCGCAGCAGCGGCAGGAGCGCCAGCAGCAGCTCCAGCAGCGGCAAGCCCAGCTGGCCAGCATGGAGCCGCTTCCTTGCCACTTAGCAGCAGAAAATGGCAGCTGCTGTGAGTTGCACAAGACGGGCAGCCAGGCAGCTGTGTTTTATGGGCCGCTCGGCGTGGTGGGCAGGCTCACGTTGCCGGTATGGGAGTGCAAGACGCATGGGCGCCCCAATATCACCGTGCACCCTCTCCAGATCAGCTGTGTGCCGACTGCGCCAGTCAATAACACCAAGCTGCTTGATGTGGAGCTTGTCAGGCAGTTCCGCTTGCTGCAACTGCTCAACGGCGTGGGGGCGCACGGTAAGAGCATTGCATCTTGTGGCGCCCTGGCCCGCCCACCACT